>NC_043002.1:6502405-6519905 GCF_006345805.1 Octopus sinensis
CAGGGATTTACCAACGAAATAAACATGAAATTTGGTTTGGAAAAATGTGCCAAAGTAACTTTGAAAAGAGGAAAACTAGTCAAGAGTAACAACATCACACTAGATAAAGCAAATGAAACAAGAGGATTAGACCAAAGCCAGACATACAAATACTTAGGAATCAATAAACTAGATGTGATACAACACACACAAATGAAAGAGAAGATAACGAAAGAATATTATAGGTGAGTTAAATTCATACTGAAAACAAAGCTCAATGCGAAAAGCATATTAGTAATTATCAACACTCTAGTTGTCCCAGATATAGGTTACAGCTACAATATTCTTAACTGGACACTGTTTTCCGTCTTTAAGGAAGCTGACAAATACAAAAAGGAAGTCATTGAATCTAAGAACTATGAAGACAAAGAACAAATGGCAAAAGCTGTAAAACAACAGAAATCCAAACTAAAAATGGAGCAGTAACGGATCATAATAAAACGATGGCAAGAAAAGCTTCTTTATGGCAAATACTGGGGATGAACTAAACGGAAAAGAAATAGATAAAGCAAAATCTCAACAATGACAGAAACGCTCAGGACTCAAAGCAAAGACTGAAGGGGGGAATTACCGTGTTTCGTGGTCTGCTACCACAACAGCTCCTTTATAGGATCCAGTTAGCTAAAGACATCATCAGGAGGAACCACGTCTGGTTTCGGCCCCTACTCCTCTACCGTTTTGACGTGGTGGACCCCACTTTCGGAGGTGTCTTCAGCTCTGGTGTTGGGTGCATGTTTTCTTTCTTCTTTCTTCTGTTCCCTTGCCTCTTCAATGTATCGTCAGCGAGTGTCAGCCGATGACTGACTGACTTGTCAAATTTATCCCTTTAAATACCTGTCACTAGGCTCCAGGAAGCAGTCCCAGCAAGTTGTCACATGACACTGACCAGTGAAGGCGTGTAGTCTTAGCCCGTGCATTTTCTAAACGACCGTCACCTGTCAGTCAGCGAAGCTGATTCAGTGTCAGCTTGTCTTACCTAATGATGTTATTTCCCGCCGGCATGTTATGACTTTCAAGCCATTTTTAATTGCCACACAAGATCAAGGCCTTCCCTCGAAAAATTACCAAAAACATATAATGAAAATAAACACAAGTGATTGCAGAATATGTGGTGATGGGGATAAAACAATAAATCTTATGGTCTCTGGCTTCCAAGTCCTGGCTAAGAAGGAATATATTTACAGACACGACAGAGTCGTGACCTATGTACACAGGAAGCTATGCCAGCACTGTGGGATAACAACAGGAAAAAGATGGCATAGGCACACGCCAGGAAAGGTCACAGAAAATGGAAAGCAACCATACTCTGGAATATGCCAATATATACAGATAGAGAAATTAAGGCCAATAGGCCGGATATAGTTGTCAGAAATCACCAAGAAAAAATGCTTTCTATTCGATGCATCAATACCAACAGATGAAAATGTTTCTCTAAAAGAAACGGAGATAGTTTCAAAATACAAAGACCTGGGATTAGAATTAATTTGAATGAGGTGTCTAAAAACAAAAACAATTCCTATCATAGTAGGCACATTAGGTATGATAAAAAGTATTCAATCAAATACATAACAAAAATGTTATATATACTAACAAGTATATATAACATACAGAAAATAGCACTACAAGGCACCGCACACATTCTACGTAAAACACTTTCAATACAGTGAAAATAAGAGCATCACAACAAACCACAGCACATAAACAAGGCACACAGATTTGCACTCGGTAGTGAAGTGAAAGCGTCTGATAAAAATAAGACTATTGAATAATAATAATAATAATAATAATAATAATAATAATAATAATAATAATAATAATAATAATAATATAATAATATAATAGTTGTCATAGGTGCCCTGGGAATGATAGCGAAAGGAGCTGATTGCTACCTAACTCAGATACCAGGAAACCCCAAAATGACAGAAATTCAAAAGATAGTGCTCATGGGAACTGCTCATATTCTACGCAAAATACTCTATGTAATCCCAAGATTAAAAAACAAACTTTTTTTTATTTTTTAAATTTATGTATTAGACATTCACTAGTACAATACCAAATAAAAACCTAATATATGGCACACTAGCATAACAACAACGTGAACTTCAACATGTTGTTCGTCTTGAGGCTCTGGTGAGACTTGGAGCCAACTTATACAGACAAAGCAAAAGTCAAACATATAATAATAATAATAATAAGGATAATAATAATAATAATGATAATAATAATAATAATAATAATAATATAATATAAAATAATAATAACAATAGTAATAATAATAATAATAATGAGGAGGAGGAGAAGAAGAGAAGAAGAAGAGAAGAAGAAGAAGAAGAAGAAGAAGAGAAGAAGAAGAGAAGAAGAAGAAGAAGAAGAAGAAGAAGAAGAAGAAGAAGAAGAAGAAGAAATCCATGTAGAAAGTGATAAGTACAGAATCTATATTACCAGCCAATGTACGCCACTAGCCCAGAAGGAATATAAGGGACACCACGACAATATAGCAAGGCTTGACAATTGGACGCTTTGTAAGAAGTATGGACTTGGCAGAGCAAAAAAATTGGTACGACCACAAACCTGAAGGCATCGTTGAAAATAGACACGCAAAGATCCTGTGGGATTTTATGATTCCGTGCGAGCATGAGATTGAGAATAGGAAGCCAGACATAGTATTAATTGAGAAAGAAAACAAACTATGCTGGATCATAGATATAGCATGCCCAGCTGACAACAGGATATGCGATAAGGAAGAAAGAAAAGTAGAGAGATATGACAGGTCAGCTTGGGAAGTTAAGCAGTTGTGGTCGATGAAAAAGGTAGCAGTGGTACCAATAATTGTCGTAGCCCTGGGAACAGTAAGCAAAAATCTCGATAAGTACGTGGAACAAATATGGGCTGCAATAAGGGTGGAGCACTTGCAGAAAACAGCGCTGCTTGGAACCGCTCGAATACTCCTGAAGGGTCTCGAAAAATAAGAGGTGTTACCTTAGTTCACTGGTAGTGAACAGCTGACACTGTAGTACATCTCCAGCGTTAGAAGCTGTGCAAAAGCAATGATGATATAATAATAATATAATAATAATAATAATAATAATAATATAATAATAATAATAATAATATAATAATAATATAATAATAATATAATATTATTATTATTTTACCCAGTGTCACTTTGATGGCATGCACTGCTCTGTTACTCAATAATAATAATAATAATCTAATCAACAATCTAATAATAATAATAATAATATTAATTTAATATATAAATTAATAATAATAATAATAATATAATAATGATGATAATAATAATCTAATAATAATAATAATAATAATAATAATAATATTCTGCTAATACCACAGATTTGCTTGTCAGTTGTTTGACCTTAACCAGTTGAGCATGGCCCTTAGTGGCTGAAGATATGTGCATCTGATCACGAGCAGAAGTAGTGGGGGAGCATCATAGCCATGTTGAGAGGGATTCTTTGGGGTTTGAATAGTTCACCTCTGGAAACATGGGTGGTTCTTTCAACATCCTTAAACAACCCTTATTCAGGGACCGTTTAAGCGGGATGGGCTACTCAACCTGAAGAAAATTCTAACTGGGTCCCACCTGCAAGGTCATGTGTGTTATCTTGATATGAGATCATGTCGCGCAATATGGTTGTGATGCATGTGCCTGGTGTACTTTATCAGAGGTAGTCATGATGGGTATATTGGGCTTCGTATATTTTACCCCAGTGTCACTTTGATGGCATGAACTGCTCTCTCACTCAATAATAATAATAATAATATAATAATAATAATAATAATAATAATAATAATAACAACAACAACAACAACATAGAGCTATATAAATTGATAGATACATACAAGCATATACATACACAAGTTTATGTATGTATGTATATATGTGTATAAGTATGTATGTATGTATATGAAATTCCAGAATACTTATCATTTGTCAGAAATTCGAATCAAAATTAAATTTGACATTAGGGCTCAGTTATTCGAAAGTCGTATGACGTGAAATGCTGCCGTCGTATTTTCATGGTTTGTTTCACAATAATGAATTTCTTTTTACTATTTATAGTTCTTGCTTCTGTTCGTCGTTTGGTTTTTTTTTTTTTATCATCTTGCCAATCAGCAGAGGAATATACATAGCAACAACGATCACATCAGCCTCCACGGCATCGACAGCAACGCTATCATCATGTAATAATTATGATGAAGCTTACTTTATTGACAGCAACAAAAGTAAACAACAACAGCATGAACAATAATCACAAATAACACCATTTATATGAAAAATCTAGGCAATAATAATTATAAAGATTACACACACACCCACAATCAGAATTAGCTGTCAGCCGCTCAGCCGCCTTTCGCTGACAGTGAATGGTGGCCATTTTCGTTTGTCAGCTGTCTCAGGATTATGAGATAAATTTTGTAAAGAGTAGAACAAATTTTTTAAAGTAATATTATACCTTTGAAAATAGCTTATTTTACAATTAAATTGAAGTCTCTATATATACAAACGGCAAAATGTCTATCTGTCTGTGTGTGAATCCTTTATACAAATCCACAATTTTTCAGTTAGAGGGCTCACACTTTCTATGGTCATTCAAAACCGCCCAAGGGTGGTCGTGCACATCTTTACATTTCCCCAGTCTCCCCGCAAAGCCATTAAAAAATCAATAAAAGTGACTTTTTGTGAATTTTCTATCCAAAACCCAGTCAAAATGCCCGAAACTTGATACGCCAATTGAATGCCAGCTAGCTGTATGTGATTGGTAACACACACACACACACACAGACATTTTGCCGTTTATATATAGAGAGATTTCACTCACTTATAAATTCTCATGTATTTACGTTTGTATAAGTGATTATGTATATACGTTCGTGTCTGACGTACATTTTAAGTGTGTAGGGATACATAGTGTGTGTAATTGTTTATATAACTATTATTGCTGTCCATATGTTTTCCGAATCCTCATTTAAATCCATTGGGTATATAAGGTCTCGTTCAAGATATTTTAAAACAAAATATAGAGAAAATATATTTTGTTACAGTTGGGTTCTCCAAAACACGGAATATCCGATTGAAAAGTGAAACGGAATGTATACGACGTTTTATTAGCACATTAAATACTTAGGTCACATAACGAAATGAGATATGTATATATGTGTGTGTGTGTGTGTGGTGTGTGTGTGTCTATGTGTGTGTCTGTGTCTATGTATATATCTTCGTTGTATATGGACGAACATCATCCTGTTTAAAGAACACCTTCCGTCTTGAAACCAAAGATGGTCGTTTTACTTTTAGCGTTGACTTGAATGAATGGTTCCTTTGACTAAATCCAATCTCCTCTGCTAGTTCCTCAACAGTTACGATGGGATTTTATTCCTCCAGGATATGTAGGACGTCCCCATAGAGCTCTACAGATCTTCCAGGACGAGTCTCGTCTCCTAGGCTGTAGTTTCCGGCTCGGAATTTCTGAAACCACTGTTGGAACTAGCTTACGCTTATTGTCCGATCCCCATATACTGCATTGATATTCCTCACACTTACCGTTGCGTTATTGCCTTTATTGAACTTATGAAGCAAAATATGCCGAATATGTTCCTTTGTCACTTCCATTTTAGTGAAAAAAGGACTTGAGATCGAACTTCACTAAGAATAAAGACACGGTAAATTTACTATCTGCTTTTAGAGAAAGTTGATGCAGGTTGTTTATCCAGTTCCCCTCCGACTTTTAGTTAATGCAATTGAAAAATCGCATTATTTATGAGATGACCCAAGACCCCCCCCACACACACACACATTTATAAGTGTGTGTGTGTGTGTGTGTGTGTGTGTGTGTCTGTGTGTATTTATGTTATATATACCGGGTAGGTGGAAAGTAACTAGGCATTAGAAATTGCTTGAAAATATTTTTTTTTAAACAGGCAACACTAATGGGGATTTCTTATTTTCTTATTGTCTTATTTCTTATTTTCCAGATGGCCGCTCGCTTGACTGCTCAGGAACGAGCTAAGATAGCAACACGCAATGAAGTGTGGAATTCCGTTGTTTTGGCTCACAGATGGTTGCGTGCATGGAAAGGTAAGCATGCAACACTACGTCCGGAGACAATAAAAAGTTGTCATGCAAAGCTAATGACCATGGGCTCTGTGAACGATGCAAGAAGAAGTGGCCGTCCAACCACATCCCGATCAGCGGAGTACGTGGTGACAGTGCAGGAAACGTTTAATCGCAACCCGCAAAAGTCAACACGCCAAGCAGTTCGTGAAAATGGACTAAGACACACACTATGTACGGTGTTGCATAAAGGATTACATTTTCGTTCGTGGAAACCCCATTACGTGCAGGAGCTAAAAACAGAAGACTGTGACCGTTGAATGGATTATGGAATGATCTTCAAGAAGTTCAGATCTCACTCCATGTGATTTTTACGTGTAGGGTTACACAAATGAGGAGGTGTACAAGACAAAACCGCGTACACTGGAGGAATTGGAGACATGGATTCAGGAGGTTCACAATCATATCCCTGACGACGTCCTTCAGAAGGTTGTTCATTCCATCCGTGGCCGTTTGAGGAAACTGGTTCACGCCACCTTTGCTTATGTTGTAATATGAAGATTTACTTTTATTTTCCCATGTAATAAGAATATGCATAATTTGCTTCAATAAATTTATAAAAGGAATAGGGATTTTATTACCGGTTTTTAATGCCTGCTTACTTTTCACCCATCCTGTATGTACACACACACACATGTATATGTATATACATAATACACACACACACACACACAAATATATATATGTATATGTATATATATATATATATAAATGTAGTGAACTTAAACAGTAAGCATCAAATTGTTGTTGAATAAAGTTCATCACAATATTTGTATCATTATATTCTCCTTATTCTTTTCTCATGTATATTAACATATATTCTATATGGTTTGTACTATGACAAACTAAGGAGAATTTTATGAATACTACCGGCTCACTTCAATATATATATATATAGTTAATCCAAACATGAAAATACAAAGAGAAAACACAACGACGCGAGGACGTGGAACACGTACAGTGTTATTGGCCGCTCGGGAAAGGAAAGAAAGAAGGAGGATTTAAACTTTTCGAGCGGAGCTCTTCGTCAAAAACATAGGAAAAGGAAAGATCCAAGGAAGGGAGGAAAAAAATCACCAACGATATATGTATGTATGTATGTATGTATGTATGTATGTATGTATGTATGTATGAATGTATGTATATACGTAGGAGCATAGGATCATGTATCATCATGTATATATGCATGTGCACATGTATTTGAGAGTTTGTGTATGTTTGCATATGTATTTATATGTACATATATGAGCATGTGTATATATGTGTGTAACTTTATGTACGCGTGTGAGTGCGTGTTTGTGTGTGTGTGTGTGTGTGTGTGTGTGTGTGAGACTATGTGCATGAGTGTGTGTATTATATATACATGAAGTTGATAAAGTTGAAGTGCACTAAGAAGTGTTGAGTGAAATGTATGTGCGTACAATCATATTTAACGCGTTCCTGTACATTCGGACATGGACATGAATTTCGCTGCTGAACTAGTCTCTTCATACACACAACATATGTGAAAACACTTTATTATGTTATGAAAGACGTTATCAGATCGTACGATGCACACGTGTCAGCCTCGTTACTCTTCATCAGCTGCGAACACCAAAGTAGTACTTCACAACCCTGTAATAACAATCCGATTCTTTTACTCATATGTGATAACACACACACACACATTATAAATTATAAGAATTTATTATAAATTAAAAGAATACAAACCTTACTCTCCATTTACGTATATATTAAGTTTTCTTTTTTGTAGATGACCAGCTTGAGCTTAGAGGTTCATACTCACACAAGGGCCTGTGACTACACACAGATACACGCACACACACATACAAACACACACACACACATAAGCACACACACATTCTAAATTATGCACCTCTCCACTCAGCACCAAACCCCCAACTTGAACTTCTGGCTTTTATCACTTTTCCCTCCGGATCTTTCGCCAGTTCTATTTTGAACGTCCTACTCTTTTCTCTCTCTCCTTCCCATCTCTGTCTCTCTATGATTTCCTTTCGTATTGCATGATTTCTGAAACGTTGTTTTACTCACTAAGCATTTCAAGTAGTCATTTGAACCCATAAATGAGTACCGTATCACATACATACATACATACATACACACATGCATACATGCATACATACATACATACATACATACATACATACATACACATACATACATACATACATACATACATATGTACATAAATACATAATATCTACATGCATACACATATATTTGTAAGTATGTATGTACGTGATATATATATCTTAATTTTTTTCTCTCCTTGTTTCTCTCCTTGTTTTTTCTGTGTCCTTTTCTGCAGAAGCGCGTAGGCTCGAAACGTAAAAGATTTTTTCTATTCCTGAGCGTTATGCTAATACATCTGTTTGTTTTGTACACCACCTGCCTTCGTCTTTTGTTGTTTTTTTCGTAAACTCTCCCTATATATATATATATATATATCCTTCTCAAATCGTGCAAACGAGCCCTTGCAAAACCGCTACAGCTTCTTTTTCAGAGCTTTCTTGCAAGTGGTAAGCTCCCAGTCAAATTGAAAGAGGGGGTAATATGCCCTATCCATAAGGGAGGTAGCAGAGCAAATGCTAAAAATTATAGGCCTATCTCTCTGACCTCACACATCAGCAAAGTCATGGAACGAATAGTCCGTAAGAAACTAATCATGTTCCTTGAAGAAAATGACTTGCTGTCTGACACCCAGCATGGATTTCGACCAGATAGAGGCTGCCTAACACAGCTCCTGCAACACGATGACTGGGTGTTGAAACAGCTACTAAATGGCTCAAATGTGGATGTAATATATCTCGACTTTGCAAAAGCCTTTGATAAAGTCGACCATGGTATGATCTGTCACAAACTGCGTGGTCTCGGCATAGGCGGGAAACTTGGAGAGTGGCTGCACAACTTCCTAAAAGACAGAAAACAGGCAGTTGTGAGCAATGGAGCCACCTCCAAGGAAACGCAAATAACAAGCAGTGTCCCACAGGGCACTGTCTTGGGGCCACTGATGTTCATAGTGGCCCTTTCAGACATGCCTTCAGTTGCTACGATGACTACCTTTGCTAGCTATGCAGATGACACAAAAGTCTCCCACGCAATACAAAACCCTGAAAATATTGCGCATCTGAAACATGAGCTGGACACAATATACAGGTGGGCTGAGGACAACAATATGCAGTTTAATGCAGGTAAGTTCCAGGCCCTACGCTATTGGCACACAAAGGTAAATGACGTGAAGACTGGATACACTGGCCCAGGAAGAATTGCAATCCCTGAGTCAAAATCAGTGCGTGACCTGGGCATTGACATGAGCAATGATGCATCTTTCCAAATGCATATTGCTAATCTGGTGATAAAATGCAGACGGCTAGCTGGATGGATTCTCCGAACTTTCAGTACAAGAGAGAAGGAGACACTGATGGTCCTATGGAAAACATTCGTCCTCAGCCGCTTGGACTACTGCTCCCAACTTTGGTCACCCCACAATATAAAACAAACAGCAGAACTCGAAGCAATTCAGAGAAGCTACACAAAGAAAATCGTCTCAATGCAAAATATCAGCTACTGGGAAAGACTGAAGGTATTAAACCTCTTCTCCCTAGAGCGGAGGCGGGAGAGATATGCAGTGATATACATCTGGAAAAATCCTGGAGGGTCTTGTCCCAAACTTTGGCATTCAAAGTTACTCCAACCGCAGAACGGGGCGCCGCTGCGTGGTGCCAAGGATTCCAACATCACCATCAAAATACAGGTCCAGATACTGCAACAGCTTGGGTTTCAGAGGACCACAGCTCTTTAACATCCTCCCTAAATGCCTGAGAGACTTACATGGTGTGGATGTGGGTTTCTTTAAAACTAAACTGGATCTCTTCTTGTTGGGAGTCCCAGATGAACCTACCTCACGACAGGAGGTAGGATGCGGGCAGCAGCATCGAACTCCCTTGTTGATCAAGTGCCACGTATCAGAGGTGGATTCACAAACTAGTGTAGCTCATTCAGCGGTGGTGCCCCAGCATGGCCGCGGCCTTCGGGCTAAAACATTTTTAAGGATTTAAGGATTTATATGCCATATATATACATATACATTCATACACTTGTATGTACGTATGTATGTATAAAAATTTATGTATACATATTTACATACAAATATGTATACTTATATGTATGCATGAATATATGTTCACACTCGCACAAACGCACACGCATGCACTCGCGCCCACGCACACACTGTGTGGGTGCGCTTGTGTATGTACGTGTCTCTAAACGGCGATAACTGTCCCAATCCAAAACGAATATACAATGAGACTGAAACATACAAAGACTATACATGAAAAGGGGAAGCAATATGAAGAAAATAATAAGCGTACGTAAAGTTGGGTGAAAAAGGATTACAATCATACAAATAAGATATGAGAGAAAGTAGGGAAGCCAGAAAGGGTTACTTCCAGAAAGATATAAACACGGTAAGTTTTACCTCAGTAAATGGGTGTATGTATTTGTGTGTGTGTGTGTGTGTGTGTGTGTGTGTCACACACACATATGAGACTCTTTAATTTTTATATATGAAATTGTGGTATGTAACCTGATTAAATGTGTTAAACAGCGGTATGTTTAAAGTTGGAGACAGACATATTATGTATGTGCGTATGTGTGCGTAAGATTCATTCATACATACATACATACATAGATACATAATTACATACATACATACATACATACATACATACATACATAATTACATACATACATACATACATACATACATACATGCATACATACATACATACATACATACATACATACATACATACATACATACATACATACATACATACATGCATACATAGGGACACACACGCACATATAGATGCGCATTGGTTCGTTGCTGAAATTACGAAAAACTGTGATGTATTATCGGGCGAGATTATAACACCCGCTAATGTCATTATAACGTCTGAAGTGTTAGACGTAGATGAAGAGGTACGAGCGGTAAAATGAACTGCACATGAAACAAAACAACTTATCTCGGTGCCTTGCTTTACATTTTTATCTGAGTAGATTACAATAATAGTTTTGACATTGCAAGAGATGATGTAATATTCTTCGCCTTTGCTTTAGCTGAACGCCGCAAATTTATTACAGGAACTTATTTGCGGCGTCTCCAGTGGGATTTCAATTCAGAAACGGTAGGCAACCAAATTATATATATTGAAAGCGAATTAGTTCAACCATTCTAGCTGCGGATCGAAACCGTGTCATTGATTTAGTTCAACGAGGATTTATCGTTGTGTCACACTATTATACGATGTCCCTTAGGAGTAATTAGAAAATCGTGTGAAGTCTGTGACTTTTGCAAGTAAAAATACTCAGATTGGGAATCGAAACTGTGTTTGACATAGAAGCAGTCTACCGAAATGTTTTGATACAACAAAAGTACCTCAAGTTATTCAAGCGATTTGCTAAAAATAGCAGCCAAATCTCACTCAATATTTTTCAGTTTTAAGACAGTAAACAAATTCTAAGTGCTCTTACCAAAAGTCACGAGGCGCAGTCGTGGATGGGTGGTATGAAGCTTATTTCGCAACCACATGGTTCCGGTTTCGTGCCACTCCGTGTGCGACTCCATCATTGGCTCACCAATTGTTATTGAAAGAATATTGAAAGAATACACTCAGTCTAGCAGCAAGCGGAATCTTCAAGAATACTTTAACTGCTTCTATTTCTGATAAAGGTAATATAAATATGAAGCTTCGAATTTCCGAGAGAAAGGAGGTGGGAGAGGCAGAAAATATGGAAGGAGAAATATAACGAAAGAACAAAAGAGATAGAAATAATGAAAGGCAGGAAAGGAAATTGAGATGTTGTGATGTTCAAGTTTACATTTTTCATGAGGCTTTTCAAGATGTGAGCAAAACGAGTTAAACTGAAAATTCAGAATCACTTTTGGACTCGCCGCGAATTTAAGAGTCACCGAAATGGCGCCCGACCTATAAGGGGAAAAAATAAAAATAAAAACATCAGTGATGGATTACAATACAATTGATAGAATAACAAAAACGACAACGTTGATAACAACAGCATCAATAATAACGGCAACAAAAATGAGAATATAAGAATTGTAATACGATTGATACATAAATAACAACAATAGCAATAAAAAGTTTAAATGGAATAAAAAAAAAGAACAAATGAATGACGAAGTCGAAAATGATGAACAAGATGTGGAGTTGTAAACCATAAGGGGACAGGACTGTGAGGGAGAAAGGGGAGTCGTGTTAAGTGAAGGAGAGAGAGTGAGAGATAAGGAGAGTGAAGTAGGTGAGCGGGATGGGAAGTGAATCAGAAGAAAAGAACGGTGATGATGGAGGAAGAGAGGAGCGGGGGATGTGATAAGTGGAAAGAAGGAGAAAATAGATGGGGGAATGTAAAGGGATGAGGGGTTCGGTGAGGAAAGAAGGTTGCGGAAGTGTATGTCTGTGTGTGCCTGATTTATGTTGTGTGATACGCGCGTGTGTGATGAGGCATGTGTGTGCGTGTATTGTGTGTGTTCGTGTATGATACATCCAGACACACATAAATATGTGGGTGTGTGTGGTAACGAGACACACATGAACCTCACAGGATACATCTTAATTCATCTCATCGAGATAGTTATCCACTGAGAGTGCTCAACAACTAATTATAAATTAGACGGGGCTACGATCAATGTGTTTGTGAAATGTAGACGTGAGGAGAACGGGTGTGTGTGTAAATATATAGTTTGGATTTTATTTCCTCAAATAATAATTATTAATAAATAACTATATATATATATATATATATATATATATATGTATATATATATATATATATATATATAATATATATATATATATATTATATATATATATTTATTTATTTATTAATAATTATTATTTGAGGGAATAAAATCCAAACTAACAAGCAAAAAGAATCAATTTAGAAATACTAAATCAACTTGCACACAATATAATATATATATAAATTGTAATTTACTTAATCTTTACTTTTTATTGTTATTTTAATTTTAACTTTTCTATATGGTGTAATTTAATTATTCATTTTGAATTGATTAAAGGTGTTTTTTTCTAATATTTTATATATATATATATAAAGCTATCGAATATAGCGCCGATGACGGAATTCAAACTGATTTCTATGTTTGCGATCCAGAAACACGTGTTCGCTATTAACGGTAAGTGACTGACTTCGTATATTTGCCACTCCGGTTTTGTGTATGTGAGCCGTAAGGGCCTTCGTTTTTGGATTCTCCACTTATAGAAAATGGAAAAACGGTCTTTGACTGCCATTTCTAATTCCTTCGGTATGAGGCGAAACAGCCTGCTGCTAGCCATCTTATTTTTTCTTTACTATATACTGAACCTTACAAAGGTCCTGACAATTAATTTGTCGTATTTACATACCGAAATTTACCGGTAAATAATTGTTGGTTACATGAAAAACCACAGGAAAATTATTTACCATTTTTATTGCATTACCATGTGGATTCCTCATTCCATTACGATTACCCAGAAAGCGCGCATGGCAGAATTTTGGAGGGAAAATTACGTTCCCAGTCGCTACTTAGTTTTAACATCTGCGCTCTTCCCCCCACTATCTGATGTCGCTGGGTCAGAAGTGAGGGCTAGTGGCATTTGGTAAAGCTATCGAATATAGCGCCGATGACGGAATTCAAACTGATTTCTATGTTTGCGATCCAGAAACACGTGTTCGCTATTAACGGTAAGTGACTGACTTCGTATATTTGCCACTCCGGTTTTGTGTATGTGAGCCGTAAGGGCCTTCGTTTTTGGATTCTCCACTTATAGAAAATGGAAAAACGGTCTTTGACTGCCATTTCTAATTCCTTCGGTATGAGGCGAAAGCAGCCTGCTGCTAGCCATCTTATTTTTTCTTTACTATATACTGAACCTTACAAAGGTCCTGACAATTAATTTGTCGTATTTACATACCGAAATTTACCGGTAAATAATTGTTGGTTACATGAAAAACCACAGGAAAATTATTTACCATTTTTATTGCATTACCATGTGGATTCCTCATTCCATTACGATTACCCAGAAAGCGCGCATGGCAGAATTTTGGAGGGAAAATTTACGTTCCCAGTCGCTACTTAGTTTTAACATCTGCGCTCTTCCCCCCACTATCTGATGTCGCTGGGTCAGAAGTGAGGGCTAGTGGCATTTGGTAAAGCTATCGAATATAGCGCCGATGACGGAATTCAAACTGATTTCTATGTTTGCGATCCAGAAACACGTGTTCGCTATTAACGGTAAGTGACTGACTTCGTATATTTGCCACTCCGGTTTTGTGTATGTGAGCCGTAAGGGCCTTCGTTTTTGGATTCTCCACTTATAGAAAATGGAAAAACGGTCTTTGACTGCCATTTCTAATTCCTTCGGTATGAGGCGAAACAGCCTGCTGCTAGCCATCTTATTTTTTCTTTACTATATACTGAACCTTACAAAGGTCCTGACAATTAATTTGTCGTATTTACATACCGAAATTTACCGGTAAATAATTGTTGGTTACATGAAAAACCACAGGAAAATTATTTACCATTTTTATTGTATATATATATGAAGATATGCGTAGGCGTGGCTGTGTAGTAAGACGCTTCCTTCCCAACCACATGCTTCCTGTTTCAATCTCACTGCGAGGTATTTTTTACTTTATCCACGGGCCGACCAAATCTTTTGAGTGGATTTATTAGACGGAAACTGAGAAAAGATTGTCGTATATATATATAAACAAACAGACATACATGTATACATATACAGGGTTGACCAGAAGTCACCCGACAGTAAATCAGGATACCATAAATACTATCTGTAATTCTGTATTGACTCGAATGGAAAAATGTGTCGCTGAAGAAGGACATCAGTTTGAACAATTTACTCGAGGTTCCATGTTTAGATGCTTTTATTAAATTCATTCAGTTACTAAATATAAATAAATCTTGGAATGAAATGGTTTTGATTTAATGTCGGATGACTTTTGACCATCCTTGTCGAGATTAATATATATATATGTGTGTGTATGTGTGCGTGTGTGTGTGTCTGTGTGTGTGTGTGTGCGTGCGTGCGTGTCTGTATGTGTGTGTATGTATGTATTCACACGCCCTTGTGGGAGTATAAACCTCTAAGCTCAAGCTGGTCATCTACAAAAAAAAAAAGAAACTTAGGAGTGGCTGTGTGGTAAGTAGCTTGCTTACGAACCACATGGTTCTGGGTTCAGTCCCACTGCATGGCACCTTGGGCAAGTGTCTTCTACTATAGCCTCGTGCCGACCAAAGCCTTGTGAGTGGATTTGGGAGATGGAAACTGAAAGAAGCCCATCGTATATATGTATATATATATGTATATGTGTGTGTATAATGTTTGTGTGTCTGCATCTGTCCCCCCAACATCGCTTGACAACCAATGCTGGTGTGTTTACGTCCCCGTAACTTAGTGGTTCGGCAAAAGAGACCGATAGAATAAGTACTAGGCTTACAAAGAATAAGTCCTGGGGTCGATTTGCTCGACTAAAGGTGGTGCTCCAGCATGGCCAGAGTCAAATGACTGAAACAAGTAAAAAACTTAATATATACGTAAATGTAGAGTAAGGTTTGTATTCTTTTAATTTATAATGAGTGTCCTACATAAGTACTTATGTTTCGAATCAAATTTCGTCTAAGTCACTCAGCAGATATGGGAGTAGTTTGTTATATATAATGTGGAGGTCATCATAAAGACCGGAGATTCATATATGTAAATATGCATTTACGTATGTTTAGAAGCCCGTATGGACAAATGTATGCATACATGCATGTATGCCATTTTTTGGGGGGTTCTACTTATTTTCCCCCCACAGAATTCAAGCTGCTCAATAATAAAATGACTAGACATTTTCGTTTATGTCAATACAACTCTTGTGGTTTGTAGATATATGAGTTAGTGTGCATTTATGTGTATATTTGTGTGTGGAGGTGGGGTGTGGATAAACTTGCACTCTCGTCGCACGTGTGCATGTCACTTTAGTACACAAGTATGTGAATAATGTATGTATGTATGTATGTATGTATGTATGTATGTATGTATGTATGTATAATTTGGTTGAGGCAACTTGCGTGCAGTTTGTACATAATGTTTAAGCAAGAAATGGGGACATCTATAGTTTTCCGCGAACTCGGTAGTTTTTCTCTGTGCTATAGCAAGCACGAGGAAAGTTTCTGCTCGGTGGGTCCCAGGTCATCTAACACCTCATCAGAAGCGCATTCAGTTGATCACTTTCCTCGTGCCAAGTTCATTGTTCAGAATATTTTCAAGTCTCTTATGACCATGGGATTGCACTTAGAAAGTTACCTTCCGAAGCACAGGTCCGCGCATGGTTATTTATGGAAGACCAGCAGTCACCCATGCATACCAGCCTCTCCTCTCCACGCCACCAGTGTTATCCAAGGGAAAGCCAATGGCCGATCTAGCTTGGTACCAGTGACATCGCAACTCATTTCTACAGCTGAGTGAACTGGAGCAACGTGAAATAAAGTGTCTTGCTCAAGAACACAACGCACAGCCCGGTCCAGGAATCGAACTCACTACCTCATGATTGTGAGCCTGATATCTCTCATATATACACATACATAGATATTAACGAGCACATACTCCTCTGCACAAATATTTTATATGACATTAACTCAAAAGTAAGCAATTCAACTGAATGGCAAAGTTTCATTTGCGAAAGGACTCAAACACTGACTCACGGAATGTCGTTTCCTCTTCCTTCTGCTTTTAATGCTACAAAAACTGACATTTTATCTAATGAAATTTGTTAACAGCAAATCCTTTCTACTCGTGAACACACGATCCACCCGTTTCTTCTAATGACGTATCTTATTACGTATCATCTCCCAGACTGGGTACGAAACACTATCCCAGTTCTTTCTTCCCTGCACTGAAATATTTTGAAATTTCCTTTTCAAATGCGTTTTCTTTCTCTGCACATAATAAGCTACAGATGTTCAAACTGAGCGTCAAGTACATAATCCCAGAACACTGGTAGGGGATACATTGTTCCACTCCCTTGTAAAAATTGTTTATGGAAAGCTCTACCCCATTTTCATCTTGGGTATAGAGAGAAAGGAACAGTAAGGAGGAAACATATATAAACAATACAATACATATAATAATTCCCGCTTTCTTCTTTTTCCGGAAAGGCGAATCTGAAAGAAAACTATTAATAAAAGGATGTTACTGTTGGGCTAAAAATCCTTTGGACGGA
>NC_043002.1:6522405-6547405 GCF_006345805.1 Octopus sinensis
ATAGATATCAAATTTGTATATATGTGGAGTGGCACATTCAAGTATTGAAGCAAAAAGGGCAGCAAAAGTTAGTAAATTGGTGTTAGTAAAAATAGACAGGAAAACAAGATTGGGATAAGACAGTGAGAAAAAGAAGGGATTATAAATAAAGAAACGGAGAAAAAAAGAAGAATAACTGCGAAAGAGTGAGAGTGGGAAAGAATGAAGAAACTATATGCCAATATATAAAAATGATAATGTCACTCAACATTGAAATTGTCTTAAAAAGTAAACGAAGGAAATAAAGACGGAGTGATAGTGAGGAAAATATAATAAGGGATATATACATCGATAACATGTATAAAGGAAGAAAGCAAGAAATAAAGAAGGAATGAATGAAAGACGAGGCAAAAATGAATGAAAGAAATAACGAAAGAAAATTAAAGATGGGAAGGAAGTAAAATATCAAAAGAAAACAAAAGCGCTAAGAAAATAAACCGCACAAACCGCATCGTAACAGACGAAAGATGATGTTTTGACAGAAAACTACAATACAATGATCGATCGAAAATGGCCGCTGGTGTAACTGTGAACGAGAAGGAAAAACACTGGCAAGACGTTTATTTCCTGATTGATTCGGTTGTGGTTGTATGGTTGGTGGTAGTGACAAAAGATGGTGGAAGTGGTTTGTGTTTAAGGAATGTTGTCCATAACGGTATCTCGTTTATATATTTGGTTAATTTTTTATGTTTTCGTTTTCCGTCACTTTCATTCTTTTTTATGTGCATTAGATTAGTATGAGTTGGTAATCTTCTTTATATATAAAAGTGAAGTTGTGTGTCTGTCTCCTACGATTTAGATTCCTAACTACTCCCACATTTTGCGGTGCAGTTTAACCAAAACCGGGTATCTTATAGTCGTGATTCATATCGAGCCCTTCTGGGTATTAGCGCGCGCCTACGATGAGTCTACGATTTAAAAAATAATTTACCATAATTTTTTTCCATTTTAATGCATTTTTTCGCTATTATATAAGGGAAGTAACTCTCTAAAAATGTCTACGATGAGTCAACGATTTAAAAAAAAATTTCCATAATTTTTTTTCCATTTTTAATGCATTTTTTTGCTATTTTTTGGCTATAACTCTCTAAAAATGCTTATATAGTTATTTCCCTTACAAACCCGAGCAACGCCGGGCGATACTGCTAGTTCCCGATAAAACGTGTTGTACTAAACTGGTTCCATTCTTAGTCATGGCTCTTGCACCAATGTCATACCTATTTCGTTACTACCCACAAGGGGCTAAACACAGAGAGGACAAACAAGGACAGACAAACGGATTAAGTCGATTATATCGACTCCAGTGCATAACTGGTACTTATCTACTCGACTCCGAAAGGATGAAAGGTAAAGTCAACCTCGGCGGAATTTGAACTCAGAACGTAGCGGCAGGCGAAATACCGCTAGGCATTTTGCCCGACGTGCTAACACTTTTGCCAGCTCGCCGCCTTCTTATAACAGTCAATGCAAAATGTGATAACTACCTTTCATTTTTCAATCCGTTGGAGTCAATAATAATAACTAACCATTGATAGACGCCTATCGTGCCCATGAGTCAATCGATTCTATCGTTTTGGTTTGATACAGTGTTAATTAAATCCTAAATTGAAATTCGCAGTTCCTTATAGATGATATTCAACACGGATTTCTCTTAGATGAAGTGGAAGAGAAACACGCCACTTTCTTGATCGTAAGTCACCCTAACCCCTATGGTTATATGGGTGTTTTCTGTTTCTATCCCCCCCCACCTCCACATTTGTAGTATCTTTATTTCCAGATCTTTCTGAATAGGTAATTCTCCATTTCTTTGAAAGATAAATTATAGTTTATATAGTTTTTTGGGGGGAGACCGATACTCCAAGTAGGGGGAATTTCTTTCTCTGACGGTCCTTGACTATAATAGTGTATTCGTATATCCAAAAGTTCTAATTTCTAATTCTCCTAAACCTATATTCACTTCAAGACATTATTCTTTTGTTCTTTATTCTTTTGTTTCAGTCATTTGACTGTGGACATGCTGGAGCACCACCTTTAGTCGAGCAGATCGACCCCCAGGACTTATTCTTTGGATGCCTAGTACTTATTCTATCGGTCTTTTTCGCTGAACCGCTAAGTGACGGGGACGTAAACACACCACCATCGGTTGTCAAGCGATGTTGGGGGAGGGGACAAACACAGACACACAAACATACACACACACACACACAAACACACACACACATACATATATATATATATATATACGACGGGCTTCTTCCAGTTTCCGTCTACCAAATCCACTCACAAGACTTTGGTCGGCCCGAGGCTATAGTAGAAGACACTTGCCCAAGTTACCACACAGACGGACTGAACCCGGAACCATGTGGTTCGTAAGCAAGCTACTTACCACACAGCCACTCCTACGCCTATTATAGGGATAAAATATAATATTAATGTTTATAACTTCTGGCCTACAAGTGCTTCCAAGGGTCAGAAATATGGGTGGAGGAACAATTAGTTATATGGAATCCCGTTGTTTGGTATCTTATTTTACCACCTATAGAAAGATGACAAGCAAATTTGACCTCGTTACTATTTGAAAAACTGTAATAAAAAAACACAAGATACTTTTACTAACGCTCCAACGATTTGGTTGTCCTCGCACCTCAATAAAAATACTTCCTCATATAGGTACAAGATAAGCAATTTTTGAGGAGGTATTAATCAATTGAAACGACCACAATACTTGACGGGTATTTAATCGATTTCGGAAGGATCAAATGTGAAGTTGACATCAGTGGGATTTGAACTGAGAGAGAGATTTGTATCGACATATGCAGATGCTTTCTCTGTAAAGAGTCGGACATCAAACATATCATGATAACCAGCATTGCTCCAATGGGGTATGAGGCGATAACAGGCGTCAAAATAAACCAGGAAAAGTCACTGGGCCTGCAGATCGGGACCTGGCTTGACTTTTCCTTGCCAACAGTGTCATGGTATGTTTGTCGGACGGATTGGTTAAAATTCTCGAGGTTTGGCTAAGTTCAAATCTCCAAGTGTAGAAGAATTGGGAAGAGGTGTCGAGCAGAGTGGTTAGTCTTATCCAAACAACGAGACTGTTATATAAAAGCCTGGCCTTAGTGCCTTGTCCTGTCACGTCTAACCTGAAGAGACGTCTTGTCTTTGGCTTTTGTGAAGAGGATTTGCCTCACTACTCTGGTGCTCCGTTTCCTGTCAACACCCACTGAGTAACGGACTGACCATGTTGTGACTGATAAAGAGTAGACGAGTGATGATGCCGCAACATCTCTAGAAATTACTTAACTGGGATCATGCATTGTGGCCATTTCTCAGATATGTTTTTCCAAAGCTTGTCTCTTTGGAACATGCAATTTTGGGTGAAGCAACGATCGAGACCGGGCGTTTCTAATGTGGAATGTTATGAAGCGATCACAGCCTTCTTCAAGTTGAGCAGTACGATACAGGAAGATACTTCTGGGTTTTTTTTCGGGGGGGGGGGTTCAGAAAATTAATGGTGGTCAAAAACGACGACATACATGGGGAATTGGGCACCAATGAAAACCAACTGGCTGGTTTGTTCCAAAATACTTCAGTTCTGGAGTCCGTAGATAATTTCCAAAAGTTCCTGGTATTCTTGATTCCAAACAAAATTCGCAGACAAGAAAATCCTGTCATCAGGGCATGTCGCAGATGCACGCTATCTGGGCATTACTTTCTAAGTTCAAATCCTGTCGAGGGCAACTTTGCCTTTCAACTAAGCATTTCATTCTTTTCGAGTTGATAAAATAAAGGATCCAGTACTGAATTCGATATAATCTTACACCCTCCCAATAAAATTACTGTCCTTCTGCAAAACTTTTAAACAATAATAATAATAATAATAATAATAATAATAATAATAATAAGATAATGATAATATAATAATAATAATATAATGATAATGATAATTATTATTACTACTACTACTACTACTACTACTACTACTACTACTGCTACTACTCTACTACTACTATTATTATTATTATTATCATCATCATTATTATTATCATTATTATCATTATTATCATTATCATTATTATTATTATCATTATTATTATTATCATCATCATCATCATTATCATCATTATTATTTATTATTATTTTATTATTATTATTAATATATTATTATTATTATTATATTATTATTATTATTATTATTAATATTATTATTATTATTATTATTATTATTATTATATATTATAATATTATTAATATATTATTATTATATTATTAATTATTATTATTATTATTATTATTATTATTATTATTATATTATTATTATTAATATTATTATTATTATTATTATTATTATTATTATTAATTATTATATTATTATTATTTTATTATTATTATTACTATTATTATTATTATTATTATATATTATTATTATTAATATTATTATTATTATTATTATTATTATTATTATTATTAATATTATCATTATTATTATTATTATTATTATTATTATTAATATTATTATTATTATTATTATTATTATTATTATATTATTACTATCGTTATAACAACAGCTAAAAGCGGTTAACAAGCAACTGCAACAAAAATCACCGGCAGCAACTTGGATAACACACATCAATTATGTGTGTAACAAGAACGGCGATAAATGGCGACCACAACATAACAAGAGTAACATCAACAATAACAACAATGGCAGCGGCAAGGAAAACAAACAACAATGAAACAAAAAAACATTGCTACAACAACAAGAGTAGCAGCAATAGCCACAACAAAACAGACAATGACAGGAACAACAAAACAAATAAAAAGAAATAAACATAAAGAAAAAAGAAAACAAGCCGAGTGGCAGCAGCAGTCGTAATAGGAGCCATGATGTGACATCAATAACAAGAAACAAGTAACTTCCAGGTCATGAGGCAAGTGATATGAAAGAAGCTCTTGAAGCGGCGGCGGCCATTTGAAAGAAGGAACGAACTCAATTATTGTTGAGCAAGCTGTTTGTGAATGTCCGTCGAGGAGGTTCTGACGGAGGGAGACGGACGGAGGGAGATTGGCCGAGTGTGTGTGTGTGTGTGTGTGTGTGTGTGAGAGAGAGAGAGAGAGAGACAGAGACAGAGACAGAGACAGAGAGAGGATAGAAATAATGGTATAGAGAGAGAGAGGAAGGACAGAAAGAATGGTCGGGAGAGACAGAGGGGGAGAAAGACAGAGAGAATGGGTGAGTGTGAGAGAGAGACGGAGAGAAAGAATGATCGAGAGAGAGAGAGAGAGAGATAATGGTATAGAGAGAGAGAGAGAGGGAGGACAGAAAGGACGGTCGGGAGAGAGAGAGGGAGAGGGAGAATGACAGAGAGAACAGTTGAGAGAGAGAGAGGATAAAGATAATGGTATAGAGGAGAGAGGGAGGGTGTTCGGGAGAAGGACAGAGAGAACAGTCGAGAGAGAGAGAGAAAGAAGGACACCAGATGGTTGAGAGAGAGGGGGAGGGCAGAGAGAATGATCGAGAGAGAAGGACAGAGATAAAGATAGAGAAACAGAGATAGAGAAGGAGAAAGAGAGATGGTACTTACGAGAGATAGAGAGAATATGGCGGTCAATGAAGGAAAGAGACAGAGAAAATGGAGATGGCGAATAAGAGAGAAAGAAGGAGGTCTTAAAAAAAGACGAAGACGATATTGTATCGTAAAAGGAGAGAAAAGAGGATGAAGAGGTGAGTGAATGAAAGGGAGCGCAGGGGTGAAAGGGGAACGTGGATTGACATGAAAGAAAAGGGAGGAGAGAAAAGGGAGGAGCGGAGTTTGTGACTGAGAAATGTAAAGGAAAGAGAGAGAGAGAGTGTGTGTGTGAGAAAGAGAGAGAGAGAGTGAGTGAGAGAGAGAATGAGGGAGAGAGAGTGAGTGAGAGAGAGAGAGTGAGAGAGAGAGAGTGAGAGAAAGTAGATGAGGTGAATGAAAGAGAGAGAGAGAGATGCAGGGAAAATGAAATGAGAATGAAAGAGAGAGAGAGAGAGAGAGAAAAAGAAAGAGTGAGAGAGAAAGAGAGAGAGAGAGTGAGAGAGAGTAGATGAGGTGAATGAATGAGTGAGAAAGAGAGAGAGAGAGTGAGAGAGAGTAGATGAGGTGAATGAATGAGAGAGAGAGAGAGAGATGCAGGGAAAATGAAAAGGACAGAAGGAGAAAAATAGAGAGAAATGTGGTAAGAAAAAGCATTGGGTAATGAGATGAAGAGATGGATGAGAAGAAGAAGGCAAGAAAGTGAATGAAGGAAAGAGATGAGGGAAAGAGGAGATGGAGGGTGGAGATGGACGGTGGACGAGAGAAACTGGATGAGAGAGAGAGGTGGAGGTAGAGAATGAATGAGTGGTGAATTAGAGGAAGAGAAGGAGGAGATGAATGAAAGAGAGGGAGATGTAAGATAGAAATATGAGGAGAGTAAATGAGTGGGTGAGAAGGAGAAAGGAGCGGAAAGAATGAAAGAAGCTGGATGAGAGAGAAGTGGACGTAGAGAATGAATGAGTGGTGAATTAGAGGAGGAGGAGGAGGAGGAGGAGATGGAGGAGGAAGTGGAGGAGATGAATGAATGAAAGAGAAGGAGATTTAAGAAAGAAATATGAGGAGAGTAAAGGAGTGGGTGAGAGGGGGAAAAAGGGGCTGAGAGAATGAGAGAAATAGGGGCTCATTTCTTCCCGTCGGATATTTGTCGTAGGATTAGCGATGTTGGCGGAAGTAGTTGTAGATGTTGTTTATAGCTTTGTGTGTGTGTTTGTGTTAGTGTGTATGTGTAGGTGTATGCGTGTGTGAGTGTATGCCTGTATGCGCGCGCGCGCAGAGACGTAGGAAGGCTTATGAGCATGTGCAGGATATGGGCACACGCATGTCAGTATGTGGCATTTAACAGAGGTGTGTGCTTGTTTTCGTGTATGAATGACAAAGTAGTGTGTGATAGTGTCTATGTTCTGTGTGTATGGGAAGGGCAGTGATTTATAGTGGACATACGGATGTATATAAAACCGTGCGTATGAGACGCATATATGACATACAAAATAGCTGTGTGTAAATAGGATAAAGCTTGCGCTTGCGTGCACGAGTGCATCTTTATGTGTTTATGTGTGAACGTATCCATATTCGTGCTGTTGGAGTTTGGCATAAGCTAAACAAGCTATAGCTTGGGGCCTCACAATCCACAAGGATCTCCAAATAATTAAATGCCAATATACGTTTTCAATTTGTGTGAGACATATCTATATAATTTCTAAACAATCGGCCTCTAAGCTTTATAATTTAGGCTCTCAACAAGTCTAAATCCAGCTCTGCCATATAAATGAGTGAAGCAATTGAAGTGGATTTATTAATGATTATGGTGATTATGGTGGCTTTTGTAGCAGTGGGAGTGTTATTAATGTTCTAGGAATATTAGTATTAAAGGTTGTAATTGATGACGTATTAACGGTGATAGTATTATAACATTGGTGGACTGCTGGAGGTTGTAATGTAGCCGAGGATATAGTTGTAATTTTGGAAACGGCTTTGGTTGGTGTTGACTAGCTCTGTGTCAGACGTCATTGAAATGTAGTTGCAAATGCATTCCACTGTCGTCACCCAATATGTAAGTATACAGGGCGTTCGGTTTAAATTTAGCGATTTCCATGTCTGTTTTTTTTTCAGGAATACCTTGATGTATTGGTCAAGAGTCAACGACGTTGGAGAACATAAGTATTAAGGTTTCAGCTGAGAAAGAGTTAGCTGACATGAAGGACAAGAAGCCACCTGAATATTCGATGAGTTGCCTGTATGATGACGAATTGTACCTGGTTTCTAAATGTCGATATCGTGACTGCTATTCAATGATCTGTGAACACTGTAATGGCTGTAAGACGCAACGTGGACAGGTGCAATGGAATAGACACTACAGGCGCTTTGAATGCATCCACGTGTCGGGACAAGATGATGGAAGATCCGAGCTAATAAAACCGGAGATTGGTGAGAGAAGTGGGTCGGCACCATGAAGCAGATCCTAAATGAGAACTTTCGCTACCACACTTACAACACGTGCAAGGCATAAAGGAGAACCGCTGAAGGAAGTCAAATAAGCTCCCAAACAAGGAGTAATCTACTTTCTCTCACAGCCACAATTTGTGAGAGTAAAATGATGTAAAATGATGTGAAAGACAGAGATGACGGTGGTCGAGGTTAAGGCGGTGAAGACAAAGGTATTAATTGTAGTGGCGTCAGAAGTCTGAGTGGTGTATGTAGGGCAGATGTGGTGGTGATGGTGCTGGTACTGTTGTTTATCATGCATCTTTTCAATAAGTACCAAGACGACAAAGCATATCATTGTTTTGATGAAAATTGATCGTTACTTGAAAAATATTATTCAAGTTTATATATATGTTTACATATATATATAGATATATATATATGTAGATATACACAAGAGTTACGGAATGGGGTAGGAAAGATCCGGGCTACGTATGTTGTGATGGGTAAATTGTTGCCATTTGATATTTCTAATTTCGTATATGTGCATTATTTGTTTTTGATTTTGTCAACTATGCTCAGTTGCGCACCGTTTGGAAGTAAAACGGCAACGACATGCTGTACTGCTTGGCATCCGCCCTGGAAGCTCTAATACGAACATTTCAGGGTGTTTGTCTTTCAATTTGAAGACAGTGCAGAGTACCGAGAGTGATAAAAATCAAACATCCAATCAACATCATGATGTTTAGAGTGATCACTAGAAATGGCGACGAAAAAACCTCCATTCATTTTCCCCACAAGGACTCAGACTCAACAGCGTAGGTCTTTATCAAATGTAGGGTGGCTACCAGAAGACTCTATGTTTGGCAACAGGACTCTGCACCATGCCACACAAGCAGGAGATCCCTGTCATAGCTGTCAGACCATTTCTGCGACCACATAGCCCCAGCATCTGGCCACATAACGCCAGACTGCAGTTCCTTTGATTATTATATGTGGTGTGCAGTTGAGTTAGAGACGAATAAAACTCTTTGTAACACCAAAGATGAACTGAAGGCTAGGATTATGGCAACATTCACCAGCTTAAACAAGGCGAACGTCCACAAGAATTGCAGGAAATTCCGAAGTCGTATGGAGGTCGTGGTTGAAGCCAATGATGATTTTATTAAATAAATTTACTCTTTAGTATTTCAAAGAGTAAATTTTATGTAATTTTGGTAAATATATCTGTTAAAATGAGATGTCAATGTTTTGCTAAATGTTTTGAGTAACACCCGCACGATTTTCAATAAGAAAAATAAAACTCGGATTCTTTGCGAGGAATCAAGTACCATGATCCCCTAATATGCTGCAAATCCCTTATTTTGATTCTTTTGGTTCTTTTATTCTTTGATATGTCTCAACGCTGAGGCTTTGGCCATGCTGGGGCCACCGCCATATATATAATATATCATATATACATACTAACATATATATATATATATATATATATATATATATATATATATATATATATATATATATATATATGGGTGGCATCCTTTTTGTCTCGGAGACAATGGGGTTGCGCATAAAATAATCTAGTCCGGCTTTTACATTTCATGTCCAAATACATCACCTGCTGTGGCTGTGTAGTCCTATCCTGGACAAGCACACCCTCACACAAAGACTTATGATATATAATATATATATATATATAATATATATATATATATTATATATATATATAATATATATATATATATATAATATATTATATATATATATAATATACATATACATATATACACGCAATTCACACTCTTACACCCATACACACACATACTAATATATTTAGTATAAATGATATAAGTTGTGTAAGTTTAATTTGTGTTGTTGTTGCTATTGTTGTTACTTCCTCGTTAACCCTAACTATACTGAAATATGATCAAAAGCATTCTAGCAGTGATATTCCAGTCCTTTTTAAGATGTATGTAGACACATATTGCCTAAGTGCAATAATGGCAGGTGTGATGTGATGGAAATTTTGTGTGTGTGTGTGTCTGCTAGGTCAGCAACCGTATAGTGGGTCTTTGTAGATGGATGGTAGCTGTGATAGAGGGCGTTGAGGTTGTAATAGAGAAAGGGAGTGGGTGGTATTAATCGTAAGTTTGTGATTGATGAGGTGGTGGTTGTATTTATTTCGTTGTTTGGTAGTGACAATGATAGAATGGGAGGGGTGTATAATGTCGATGGTGGCGGCGGTGGCTGCGCCGCTGGCAGTAGTGGTGGCGTTAACGTCGTAGGTGGCAATGGCGGCAGTGTCGGTGGTGAAGGTGGCGGCGACGGACGGAGGTGGTGTCGGTGATGGTGGCAGTGATGGTGTAGGGGAGGAGAAAAGTGATGTGGTTAGAGCTGGATTTGGAGGTAAACGTAGTGAGACTGCGGAAGGAGGGAGTGGAAGTGATGGTGAGAGCAGAGAGGTTAGAGGTTGTGACTCTGATAGAAGAAAGTGAAGGTGATGAGGAGGAGCAGAGAGGCACAGGTAGTAATGGTGGTAAAGTCAAGGTGACTGAACTTGAGTTACTGGATGTAACAGTGTGGTATACACCATGATGGTGCCGTCTTAATGAAGTATTTCTAGTGGTTTATTATAACTAATTAGAAGTTAGACTCCCTGTAAGGGTTTGCTACAGCTGAGTGGCTGTGGAAGTTCTTGCTATTTTATTGGGGATTCCAGCGAAGGTCTTATTCTTTATCTTTTAATAGTTTTAATCATTGGACTGCAGCCATGCTGGGACGCCACGTTGAAAGGCCTTGTCGAACAAATGGATAATTCTTCTTCTTCTTCTTCGTATTATTATTATTATTATTATCATTATTATTATTATTATTATTATTATTATTATTATTATTATTATTATTATTATTTTTATTATTATTATTATTATTATTATTATTATTATTATTATTATTATTATTATTATTATATTGAAAGCCTGATAATCATTGTAACAGTTTCTTTTGACGAACCGCTAATTCACGGGGACATAAACAGACCACCACCGGTTGTCAACCAGTGTAAACACAAACACTAAAAAGCATACGCACACACGCGCAGACACACACATATACACACACACATACTCATATACGGACATAATTTTATACATATATATTATATATATATATATATATGTGTATATATAAATCTATTCACACACATAAACACACTCATGCAATCAAGCATACGCACACACATATATACATACAAAACATAAATACAACGGACTTCTTTTAGTTTCCGTCTGCTAAAATCCACTCACAAGACGCTGGTCGGCTCGGGGCAATAATAGAAATCACCTGTCCAAGACATCACGTAGCTGGACTCAACCTGGAACCTTGTGTCTGAGAATCAAACCGAGTCTGTTTGCATTCATCTGGTGGTTAAGTTTTATTACGATAGTCTAAGGTTGATCAAATCTATGTAAGTGAAATTAGGAAGAAGGAAACTGCACGGAAGCCCCTTGGATAGACAGAGCTTTACAACATGACTCTCATTAAGAATTGCGTCAAAGATAAGTGCTGTTAATGGAATACTCAGCCACTTACTAATTAAATAAGTTACTGGTTCAGCTGATTGAACATATAAAAGCTATTGAAATCGACGGAGAACCATTTTTACTTACGTGTGAACGAATTTGTGCGGGCATATATCTACATATATATATATATATATATATATAGATATATATATATATATCTATATATAATACATATTTAAGTGAAAGAATTGGTGGATTTTTTCTCTTATGAGGTTTTTCACGCTAGCTACTGATAAATTCTTATAAAGATTTTATCCTATTTTTAAATTGTATATATATATATATATATATATATATATATATATATATATAATTGCTTGAATACGAGCGCTGGAGTGTACGTTTGTGTATCTGCATTTGTATTACCTGTGTGTGTTTGTGTGTGTGTGTTTGTGTGTGTGTGTATGTACGTGCTTGTGTGCGCTGTATGTGTGTGAGTGTACGTGCATGTGTGTGTTGTGTGTGTATATTTGAGTATCCTTATTTCTTTTCTTTTGTGTGTGTCTGTGAGTGCGTACGTGCGCGCACCCGTGCGTATATATGTGCGTATGTTTTGTTTTTGTGTTTGCATATGTGCTTGCGTTCACGGCTATATGTGAACAATATGGCGACAGCACTGTCGAATAAAACGGCAATGAATTCGATATAGAAGAGGCTGATGAAGAGCTGAAGCTGAAAGCCGTGGAGCGGAGGAGGAGGAAGAACTGTAAAATGGCGATGGGGACAACGGCGAAGTTGATGCTGATGATGATGATGATGATGGTGAAAGAAAAACAGAAGGAAAACGGGAAGTTGAAAGCGGTA
The DNA here is from genome assembly GCF_006345805.1 of Octopus sinensis. Classification (NCBI taxonomy): domain Eukaryota; kingdom Metazoa; phylum Mollusca; class Cephalopoda; order Octopoda; family Octopodidae; genus Octopus; species Octopus sinensis. The sequence goes on from NC_043002.1 coordinate 6,534,827, forward strand.
GTAAAGATGATGAAGGAAAACCAAATGAAGAAGGAGGAGGAGGAGGAAGAGGAGGAAAATAATAATAATAAAAATAATTATAATAATAATAATAATAATAATAATAATAATAATAAGAAGAAGAAGAAGAAGAAGAAGAAGAAGAAGAAGAATGAGAAGTGGAAGAAGGAGAAGAAGAAGAAGAAGGGGAAGAAGAAGAAGGGGGAGAAGAAGAAGGGGAAGAAGAAGAAGAAGAAAAAGAAAAAGAAGAAGAAGAAGAAGAAGGGGAAGAAAAGAAAAAGAATAATAATAATAAAAATAATAATAATAATAATAATAAGAAGAAGAAGAAGAAGAAGAAGAAGAAAAGAAGAAGAATGGGGTTTGAGTTGATAAATGTGGTAATATAGAAGATGAAGAAAGAATTGTCTTGAGAAGAAGAAATGATAGGCGCGGGAAGAAGGGATGACAGGAGGAAAAAGAGGGCAGAGGAAAAAGAAGGGAGACGATATGTTACATTGAAGGGAAGTTTGAGAGATCGTTAATATTAATCCCAATGGGGTGGGAGCCGATTTGACATGTTTAATTAGAATGTCAAATCTGGCTAGCACTTCATTTGAGAATTATACTGGCCGCAAGACATTAAAAACAAAACCAAAACAGACGAGTTTGTGGCACTAGTTTATATGAATGGCTTGCAGACACATCAAAACAAGAGTTGTTTTCATACAGTGCTTTACCATCGTTAAGTCATATTTGGCGTTAATATATCGCTACCAGAGCAGTGAAGATGGTCGTTTGGATTAATATGTCTGTCGACTTCTATGGCTAAAGTGACGTAGCAAATAATATTTGAATTCCGTCCCAAGGCGCTACGATCTACGCTGAGAATATTTCGGCGTTATTTAGTAGGAGAAAACAAAAAAGACAGAAAGGCCGGCAGAGAATAGAAGATAGAAATACGAAAAAAGAAAAGAAAGTGACGTAGTTGGGGGAACAGGATAGATATGTTATTGTTATAATTATTGTTATTATTTAACCCCGGGTCAGTCCAAATTGAGTAGCCCGATAGTCGAATGCCTTTCGGCCTCTAATATTCCGTAACTTTGTCTAGTGTGTATTTTTCATTTTTTTAAAGATGTAATTTGAGAGAATCTGGTTACTATTTCTTGCATATTGAGCGATCCCAGATTTCGATAAAAAGTTTTTGGGGCTACTTTTTAACTCTGCTCAAACAAACCAATTTTGAAATGGATTCCAGCCACCACCATCCCATCATCCTTTTCTGTGGATGGAATTCAGTACGTTATCGAACGTGACTCATTTTATAGAGTGGGTTGCAAGCGGAAGGAAATTTGGCAGCTATTTCTAGCAAATCAAGCAACAGAAGTGTTGTTTCTCAGACTGAATGTCCCTTACCACAGGTATTGGCTTCAAAGGAGTTCAAATCCTGCAACAATTGACTTAGCTCTCCTCTGTTCGTAGTCAATAATTGTAAACGTTACATTGATAACAATTGTTTTGATTCCTATTTACATAAAAAGTTGCAATTCATATAAATAGCAGTATAATTTTGAAATGTTGTCGAAGTTGTGTAGCAAGACGTTTGCTTCTCAACTACGCGGTTCTGGGTTCAATCCTACAATGTGTCACCTTGGATAGGTGTCTCCTACTATAGCCTCGGGTCGGCTGAAACTTGTGAGTAGATTTGGTAGATGAGAACTGGAAGTAGCTGTCGTATATATATGTGTGTGTGAAGGCGCGAGGCGTACTGGTTATGCTGCCACACTCACGATCGCTTAGATCGTGGGTTCGATTCCCAGATCGAGCGGCGCGTTGTATTCTTGAGCAAAACACTTCATTTCACGTTGCTTCAGTCCCCACTCCTAATCAGGGAAAGATGTTGGCCTGTTCACTTAACCAGCGGGTGGCGTCATTCGAAGACTAAAACAATGCACAGCAAAATTATGACCAGCGATGTGTAGCAGCATCTGATAGTCTGGTCGCTTACGCGTTGTATGTATGTATGTACTGGGGTTTAATTATTTTGACTAAACCCTTCAAGGTGATGCCCCAACATAGCCGCATTCTTAAGATTAAAACAAGAGGTAAAATGTATATATACATGAGAATGTGCGTATATGTATGTATGTATACATATAAGGAGAGTTTAGGAAAAAAACAAAAGACGAAAACAGGTGGTGTACAAAACAAACAGATGTATTAGAATAACACTCAGGAATAGGAAAAGTCTTTTACGTTTCGAGCCGACGCTCTTCTACAGAAAGGGACACAGAAAAAACAAGGAGAGAAACAAGGAGAGAAAAAAAATGTGTGTAGTGGCTAACGATCTATCATGGCGATATGATATATATATATATGTATGTATGTATGTATGTATGTATGTATGTATGTATGTATGTATGTATGTATGTATGTTTGTATGTATCGTTCGTATGAATATATGTATATGTGTATGACTTTATGATGTGCGTGAATATAAACATGAAAATGAAATATGAAAACTTTTTCCTATCTTCCTGTCCAAGAAACCTCAGGCTTCATCTCTATGAATAAAAGCAATCATCTTAATATTCCAAAGATTAGGGATTTGTATTCTGTGGGATAAATTGTCATTTCTTTGGAAGGTATATTGCCTCCAGTATATAAACTAACGCTAAAAAAATAACATTAATGATTATTTGTTATTAAGTGGTGAAACTGATTGCAAACGCTTGCAGCGAGGCCCCTTCCCACCAGGAACCCATCTGTGTAAGTTCACCCCATATAACAAATGCATCTTAGAGGAATAATAACATTATAATCGTGGTTCATTGATTAATGAAAATAATAATGTAATTGTGGTGAGAGAGAGTGGTGGATTGACAGAAAAAAAAGGAAGAAAATAATCGTAGAGCTGCGCTATGTGTTTTGGGGTATTTGATTCTGTTCTTCCATGTTTTTAGAGCAAATCTTTTTCGGTTCGAATTCACCTTTATTCTTTTCTAAAGTTATAAAGCTCTACTCTGAGGTACTTTTTCTCGGCCGTACTGTACATATATACAATCCAATACCACTGCGTCCTTTCTCATTCTAAATGTATTGCTCAGTTATAAGATCAGAATATGTTTTGTTATGGAGATCGAATAAGATAGAGCTATATCCGTTGCCTGCATGGGTTTCCTTTGAAAAGAGCATCTATCTTCACCTGTATCGTCATTATTTTTTATACATTTCAATTAACTGATTTCATTGCAATTATCTCCCTTAATTTTTATTACAAGTCAAGGACAATATTTAAAGCATATATATTAATAGATAATATTTATTCTATCAAATGCAGACAGATGAATGTTAAAATCGATCTCCATTGTATGTAAAACGGAACATGAAGTGTCAACACTATATAGTTGTATATAGAAGACGGCGAGCTGGCAAACACATTAACGGTATTTCGTCTGTCGTTACGTTCTGAGTTCAAATTCCGCCGAGGTCGACTTTGCCTTTCATCTTTTCGGGGTCGATAAATAAAGTACCAATTACGCACTAGGGTCGATGTAAGTTATTATTATTGACTCCAACGGATGGAAAAATGAAAATTAGTTATCACATTTTGCATTGACTGGTATAAGAAGGCGGGCGAGCTGGCAGAAGCGTTAGCACGTCGGGCGAAATGCCTAGCGGTGTTTCGTCTGCCTTTACGTTCTGAGTTCAAATTCCGCCGAGGTCGACTTTACCTTTCATCCTTTTGGGGTCGATTAAATAAGTACCAGTTATGCACTGGGGTCGATATAATCGACTTAATCCGATTGTCTGTCCTTGCTTGTCCTCTCTGTGTTTAGCCCCTTGCGGGTAGTAAAGAAATAAGTATTTCGTCTGTCTTTACGTTCTGAGTTCAAATTCCGCCGAGGTTGACTTTGCCTTTCATCCTTGCGGGGTCGATTAAATAAGTACCAGTTATGCACTGGGGTCAATGTAATTGACTTGACCCGTTTGTCTGTCCTTGTTTGTCCCCTCTATAATTAACCCCTTGTGAGCAATAAAGAAATATATATAGCTGTATATAATAATTAATGATAATTAATGTAGGGAACTAACTAAAAATAATAGATCGGGGAAAGAAATATCAGTTAGCGATAAGAAAGATGTGAACTATTTCGGCTCGTACGGGAAGCATTTCCGTGTTTTAGTCTATTATGTTTTAGTCTATTATGACCTCCTGAATAAAATGTATGTAGATTTCACTTTGTTGACGAAGTTATGACAATAAATTGACCAGGAAGTTTGTGTATAGTCGCTTGACCAGCGAGGAAAAGCACCTAAAGTTCCCTAAAATGACACTTTACTATCTTTAAAAAGAGAAGGAGATACCTGGAGCGCCGCTAAATAGATTAGTTATGGCTTGAATGTTTTTGATCATAGGTCCTGATTGTTCAGGGCAGAAATAGAACTAGAAAACATCAACAAGATCTTGCACTGTTCAATACAAAAAAATAATTGTTTTGGCATAAATAACTTCGAGTAGTTTGTTTTAGTTCTGTACTATATTATGAACGATAAATATCGCCTGGAGGTTCCTTGTAGGTGCTTCTACCTCTGGTTTTAATACTAGGCTGAATGTCGTATAAACTCGCCTTGCACAGATCATCTTAGTTAATCATCATTGGCTGCTATAAAAACATATTTGAAAACGTGTCGTGTGAATGATGACAGCAACAAAGAGTGAATGGGAAAACTGTCAAATCCTATTGTCTTCAGATTAAAAAAAAGAAAGAAAGAAAAGAACACAGATAACATCAGATAATGCGGTCCTAGATTTCCTGCGCATTGTAAACTTCGCATGGTCACGGCTGGAATGTCTTTGATACTCGGCCTTCTCAGGGTTGACTTGAGATTAAACACCTGGATCAAAATTAGTTTTAAATTTTGGCACAAGGCCAGCAATTTCATGGATGGATGGCAGTCAATGATATCGATCCCAGTGCTCAGTTGGTACTCATTTTATTGATACCGAAAGGGTGAAAGGCAAAGTCAACCCCGGTAGTATTTGAACTCAGAACGTAAAGACGGAATTAATGACATCAAGCATTTTGTTGACCTCAGTGCTCAATTGGTACTTATTTTACCGTCACCAAAACAAAAAAAGGCAAAGTCAACCTCGGTTGATTTGGAACTCACAAAGTAAAATCAGAAGAAATGCCACTTAGCATTTTACTCAGCACGGTGACGATTCTGCCGACTCGCAATCTTAATGCCAACCATAAATAAACCTTTCTATTATTGACACAAAACCTGAAACTTTGAGAGGAGGGAAAGTCGGTTACAACAACCCAGTATTCAACTAGTACTTATTTTATCTACTCTGAAAGGATGAAACGAAAAGTCAACCTCTGCGAAGTTTGAACTTAACAAAACGGTGGACGACATGCCGCTAAGTATTTTGACCAGAGTGCTAACGATTCTGCCAGCTTACCGTCTTATTGCCCACCATAAATAATCCCTTCTATTATAGGCACAAGGCCTGAAATTTTGAGGGAGGAAGATTAGTCAATTACATCGACCTCAGTGCTTGCCTGGTACTTATTTTATCGACCCCGAAAGGATGAAAGACAAATTCAATCACGGTGGAATTTGAACTCAGAACGTAAGGACGGACATAATACCACTAAGCATTTTGCCCAGCGTGCAAACGATTCTACCAGCTCGCCGCCTAAAATTGACAACCCTAATCCTAAACCCCTTGTGGGTCGTTGGGGCGCTGCAGCTTTGAAGCGTATCTCGGGCGAGAGAGCCTGGTGGAGCCCAACCCTCTCCAGGTTAAACTCATTTCTACCGCTGAGTGGACTAGAGCAACGTGAAATGAAGTGTTTTGTTCAAGAACACAAGAATGCCCGGGCCAGGATCGAAGCCAAAATCTAACGGTCGCGAATCCAACACTAAGCGACGCGCCTCCACTAGTGGAACTCATTTCTACAGCTGACTGGACTGGAGCAGCGTAAATTGAAGTATTTTTACTCAAGATCACAACGCATCGTCCGGCCTTTAAATTGCCTACAAATAAATATTGCCAACATTTTCCAAACGAAAGAGATCAGCTAAAAAAAAAAAACAATTTTTTAAAGAAAAGAAACACTATTACATCAACCACCACCATCACAATAACACACTATGCATAAATTTCACACCAGCCTTTCACTAAATAATATTGTTTTTTAACCACCGAGACGTATCACCTGCAGAGGCGTGCCGTGAAATTTTGAGGTGAGCCAGAAAATTCGGAGGTACTTCAAAAATTGGGGGGAATTTTAATGCACCGCACCAGTGCATCGTTGCATACGCAGTCATTTGTGACAGAGTGCAATGCGTACATACTAATTCTTATTTAAAAAATTTTGAAAAATGTATATGTATGTATGTGTGTATGTATGCATCGGCAGAAAAAATATAGAAGTAATTCATGTGTCTTGTGCATTGAGCTTGTTAAATTCTAATTTGTGCAATGCAGAAAGCTTTCGTTTCCTGAGTCACCTTACACTTACATAATTTTACATAAGCGATTGAAAACTAGAAATATACATATGGGCTCCATGTCATTTCTCCAGTCTTACTCACCAACCACATGCACAAGTACAAACGACCCCCAACCACACAGGCACATACGCACGTGCATACACACTAACACATATGTACATACATACATACACACACATATTATATATATATATATATATATATATATATATGTATAAATGTGATTGCGTGTGTACCGTTGGCGATTTTTTTCCTCCGTCTTCCTTTCCTTGGATCTTTCCTTTTCCTATGTTTCTGACGAAGAGCTCCGCTCGAAACGTTAAATCTTCTTTCTTTCTTTCTTTTCCTGAGAGTCCAATAATACTATATTTGTTCCACGTCCTCGCGTTGTTGTATTTTCTCTTTGTGTTTTCATGCTTGGATTAACTTTATTATATATATATATACATTCACATACACGTGAGTATGTTTTTGTGTGTGTGTCTTTGTGTGTATGGGTGTGCGACAGTATGTGCTTGAGTGTGTGTTGCTTGGCTTAGCGAGTGTACATATATACATGCTGGTTTGAAAACAAAGAATTTTGGGAAACTAATGTGGAGCCGTAACATTGTTAATCACCTTCTTTCAGTAAGTTGAGAATGGAAAAATGCCTCAGATTACTGTGGTATAGTCTAAGAAGAAAGGATACCAAAAAGATACATTAAACACGGCTTGAATATATCCAACCATGGGCCTCTTTGTTGAGAGATGATCCACCACCACCACCAATAACAACAACAACAACAGTGGAGGCACAATGGCCCAGTGGTTAGGGCATCGGTCTCGCGGTCGGATGATCGCGGTTTCGATTCCCAGACCGGGCGTTGTGTGTGTTTGTTGAGCAAAAACACCTAAAGCTCCACGAGGCTCCGGCATGGGTTGGTGGCGACCCCTGTTGTACTCTTTCTCTCACTCTTTCTTCCTGTTTCTTGTCCCCGAATTCCTACGCAACCGCTGAGCCTGGATGCGCATTCATCCATCTGTCGATGCTGTCGGTGTCGAGGGTTGACCTGCTTTCTCTTCTGCTGGTCTTACGAATAGCAAAGGACCACGTTTCGGACTTCTCCTATCTTGCGAGCTCTAGGACGAAGACCGTTCGCTCAACAGCAACCACCACCAACAACAACAACAACATCATCTACATTAACTAGTACTACTAAATCCAAAATGCCAAATATGTCGAATGCGTGAAACGATCTCTTCTGGAATGTTGGCCACGGCAGGGTTTCTTAAGTAAAACTAATACTTGTTCTGTTGTGTCTGGGGAGAGTCATTCTCTTTTGGTGCCTTGTAATTTAACACACACACCGGTCAAATTTCAACTTATTTCTTTTTTATTTCCCTAAAATTTTCGTTGCGTCTTGCAAGCTTTTCAATAGTTTTGACTCTGTCCGTTACTCACGCTGCGTTCTTTTTGATTTGTTTGTGCGCATGTGTGTGGATCATTGTGTGTATGTGTGTGTGTGCGTGCCTATACATGCATGCATGTATGTATGCGTGTATGTGTGTGCGTGCATATGTATCTATTTATGTATGTACATTTGTATGTATATATTCTGCATATTCATGTGTTTGTATGTTTTTATATATATGTGTGTGCATGTGCGTGTGTGTTTGTATATGTATGTGTCTACCTCTGTCTCCTTGTGTGTGCAAAAGAGACCGATAAAATAATAACTAGGCTTACAAAGAATAAGTCCTGGGGGCGATTTGCTCGACTAAAGGCGGTGCTCCAACACGGCCACATTGAGATGACTGAAATAAGTAAAAGAGTAAAGGAGTAAGTTCACTTTGAAACCATGAGAACCCGACTTAATTTTGCTGCGTGACATCATAAGAAAATGCCTTTTATTACCTTAGGCTGATTCTAGTATTTTGGTTGAAACTGGGAGGGCAGTTTCATATCTACGCATTTTCTGATTTTCATTGAAATCGTGTGGAACCCATTTGTCGATCATCCTTGATTTTCCAATCCCATGCAAAGGGTTTCAGGCACTTTTCTGGCTAACCTGAAGATCTTTTACCAGTTCATAACTGACGGCGAGCTGGCAGAAACGTTAGCAAGCCGGGCGAAATGCGTAGCTGTATTTCGTCTGCCGCTACGTTCTGAGTTCAAATTCCGCCGAGGTCGACTTTGTCTTTCATCCTTTCCGGGTTGATAAACTAAGTACCAATTAAGCACTGGGGTCGATGTAATCGACTTAATGTCCTTGTTTGTCCCCTCTATGTTTAGCCCCTTGTGGGCAATAAAGAAATAAGAAACTGTTCCAGGGTCTGTTGGATGGAGAGTATGAGCAATTCAAACAGTTACATACTTAACTAGGCTGATTCTCACTCAGAACTGTGTTAAGAGCAGTGTGTGTATGCGTGTGTGTGTGTGTGTGTGTGTGTGTGTTTCAGTCTGTTTGTCTGTCTGTTTGCCTGTCTGTCTGTGTCTATGTGTGTAAAACATCCAACCACTTTATGTCAATTTAATGAAGAGACAGTTCAGTTGGTCGATCAACTAAAGTACTCATCGTCGAAACCGATGGAGACCCATTTTTACGGCATTAGCCAATATCGCAAGAGTCACTGCTGTTGATATAAAAACATATAAAAACGAACAAGATCCCTCAACTGCAAAAAATATATATATAATAATATTAATAAACAAATAAAAACAATACAGTCTGCAGCAGGAATTGTGGTTGGTGCTGTGGTGGTGGAGGCGGTGGTATTGGTGTTATGAAATGGTAGCGGTCTTTGTTATGGCCGCTGCTGTGTGTTTGGTAGTCTGTTATTGTTGTGAGGGTGGAGCCCGAAGCAATTAAAGTCACGTGTCACGAGGACACGATCCTAATTCAATAGATGATACTCAGACACACACTTCCGTGTTAATTCTTCGTCGCCATTCAAATATCGTTTAATTAGTTTGAAGTGCGGCATATTTTGGACGAGCGACAGAGCGATAGCTCTTAAAGACACACACACACATGCACACACACACGCACACACACATACACACCACACACACCACACACACACACACACACACACACACACACACAGACTCGATGTACGTGTGTGTGTGGCGGTACATGCATAAATGCATATAAGCACAAACGCATACACGCGTGGAATAAAATACACCACAATAGATACATGTAAATAATTCACACAAATGTAAAATATGTTTCCCTCATGTGAGAAAGACAAACAAAAGGTAACAATGGACAGTAAACGTAAATAAACACATACATACACGCCACCATATCTACGTATGCATATATGTATATATATATTTGCCTATATTTATCTGTCTGTCTGTCTATCTATTCATCAATCTATCTATCTGTCGGTCGGTCGGTCTCTCTATCTCTCACTCTCTCTCTCTCTCTCTCTCTCTATATATATATATATATATGTGTGTGTGTGTGTGTATGCATGTGTGTGTATGTGTGTGTGTGGGGGGGGTTGTGTGTGTATACACGCATACATACATAATTACTTAAGGCAGTGCTCCAGTATGGCCGAGACAAATGACTGAAAGAAATATAATAAAAGAATATATAAATATATGTATAGTAACATAAATATCTATTATATCTTGTATATTGTATATATATATATATATATATATATATAGAGAGAGAGAGAGAGAGAGAGAGAAAGAGAGAGAGAGAAAGTGTGCCGAAAGCCAGCTGGAGGAGATATTCTCCTGGGGCTAAAAGCTACAGAAACACCCACCCTTAGTGGTTAGCCATATTGAGATGGCAAGTATACCTCACATTGTGTAAATTGCGATAAAAGGTGGATTTCTGTACAATAATAAAGAACGTTCTTTGCAATAGTGGAACCGAAACGAAGCACCGAAAACCTTCCCTAAACTCGAGCCCTTCAAAAAAAAAAAGAGGTTATAGTGACTGTTTGGGGATGTACTGCTGGTCTCATCCACTAGAACTTCTTAAAACCTGGTAAAACCATTACGGTAGAAACATACTGCCATGAAATTGCCAGAATGAACGAGAAACTGCTATGCTTCTGTCCTTGGCTGGTCAGCAGAAGAGGGCCAATCATTCTTCATGACAATGCTCGACCACACGTTTCACTAATGACGCTCCAGAAGTTGAGGGAACTTGGCTACGAAGTTATTCCCTAATCAGCTTATTCCCCAGATCTGTCTCATACCGACTACCGCTGTTTCAAACACTTTGATGGTTTCCTGTGAGAGAAGAGGTTAAAAAATTACACCGATGCTGAAAGTGCATTCAAAGAGTTCATCAGCTCCAGAACTCCAGATTTTTAGGTTACCGAAATAAAGAATCTTGTAATTCGTTGGCAAAAATGTGTTGATTGTAATGGTACTTTGATGAATAAAATTTCCAAATTGTTGAAATATATTGTGATGAATTTCATGCTTCAAAACGTTGCATACTTTTTACTCAGATTAATATATATATATATATAATATATATTATATATATATATATATATATATATGCATGTATGTATGTATGTAGTATGTATGTATGTATGTATGTATGTATGTATGTATATATATATATATATATATATATATATATATATATATAGAGAGAGAGAGAGAGAGTTATATATATATATATAATCCGTAATAATGAAGGGTGAAATTAATTAATTGGAAAAATATCAATTACACCAAGTAGTCTTCGGCATGTAAAAGCCTCATTCGAGGAAAATTTAAGTAATACTAAGCAATAGGGTTTAGCAACGAGTTGCCTTACCACATACCGAATTTAGAAATAGCAGTCAAGGGTTATAGCTATTTCTTCTACTAAAAAGGGAGATCTCAGTAAAAACAGCATTTGGAAGGCAGACACCTGTTTGTGTCTGCCTTCCAAATGCTTGTTTTACTGAGATCTCCCTTTTTAGTAGAAGAAATAGCTATAACCTTTGACTGCTATTTCTAAATTCGGTATGTGGTAAGGCAACTCGTTGCTAAACCCTTATGCTTAGTAATATTATTATTATATATATATATAATATATATATATATATACATACATGCATACATATCTACATATACATTTGTGTATGTATATATATATATGTATATATGTGCGAGCTGGTGAATACATAACCACATACATGCATGCATGCAAACACGTGCATAATGCATATGTGTGTGTTTGTTGTGTGTTGCTGCGCATCACTTGACTCTTAGTCTTTATTACGTGTTTTAACAGGTTTACGTTCATAATATGCATTAGCGCAAAATGCATACCTATGCACACGCATATGTACCATTGCTTGCACGCTCTCGCCTCTCTCCGGTTCGCGTGTAAGTATCTGTGTTTTCGTGTGGAAAGTGTTACGTATAAGAAGCATACGCATAATACATAGATGGATACGTACATGCATAAATACATACTTTTATAATAATAATAAAAACCTCAAAACATTGCCGGGCACTGGCTCTGATCTGACTTCTCAACTGAACTGTTTTAGCCCCTTGTGGGTAGTAAAGAAATATGTATTTTGTCTGCCGCTACGTTCTGAGTTCAAATTCCGTCAAGGTCAACTTTGCCTTTCATCCTTTCGGGGTCGATTAAATAAGTATCATTTACGCACTGGGGTCGATATAATCGACTTAATCCGTTTGTCTGTCCTTGTTTGTCCTCTGTGTAGCGTAGATTTGCTTGACAGTATCTTGATATTAACCAGTTGAGCATGTTCTCAGTATCTGATATGTGCATTTCTGATCATGAGTAGGAATAGAGGAGAAGCATCATAGCCGCGTGTTGAGTGGAATTCTATGGTCTTTGAATAATTCACCTCTGGAAACATGGATATTTCATTCTCCATCCTTAAACAACTCTTATTTAGGGACGTTTTCGACCTGAAGAAATTTCCAACTGGGCCCCCATCTGTAAGTTCATGCGCTGTTCATTTTGATACTTATCCCCATGCCGTTGCAGATATGGTTGTGATTCATGTGCCTGGTGGACCACTTTCAGATGGAAAGTCAAGATGGGTGTACTGGGATTCGTATATCTGTAGGTTTGAAAGCAT
>NC_043002.1:6549905-6556371 GCF_006345805.1 Octopus sinensis
TCGTTCATAGATTACTTCTTCCCGTCTCTCTGAATAGTCAGCTTTTGAAAGATTGCTAAATGAGATTCCATGACCACCCTTGCACCACATTAATCTTAACTTTACCTTCCCCCTTCTCCACACGGTTTCATCTATTCTAATCCTGTTCATTCCACCTATATCATATAAATCCTCATCGTCCTTCCTGCTTTTCCTTTCTTCTCTACCTCTGTTCCTCCTTCATATACTACTTATGTTCTCCTTGCTCTCCTTGCCTTTCGTTTTTATTCTTCTTCTTCGCTGCCATCAGCCTCTAAATCTATGGTACTAATATTTTAACTGCTTTCGCCAACTTTCTTTCGATGAAGGCAGCTGGACTTATGGTAATCTCTTCGTGTAAATGCTTACCGGTTGCATAAAGAAGACTTTTTGCACATTCTATGTGGTCATTTTGAATATTACGAGTATTACGTAACTTCTAGCAGCCTAGAGGAATTAAGAAATTCTGTATTTATTTATACCGTATGTATGTATGTATGTATGTATGTATGTATGTATGTATGTATGTATGTATGTATGTATATATATATATATAGTAAAGACACCTATATATATATATATATGTACACATATACACATATAATTAAGGACATATATTTATATATATATACCCCCCACACACAAACACACACACACAAACATACTCGCACGCACACATACACACAAAAAACACACACACATACATATATATATGATATTTTCCTGAGGCTAAAACAACAGTATCATCGTCCTTTATAGGGCAGCCACATTCCATTGGCATATTAACATTACTATTCGGTATTTCTCTCGCTCAGAGATTTACAGCAAGTTGTTTCTCTGTGTGTGTTTGGCTGTGTAGTAAGTAGCTTGCTTACCAACCACATGGTCCCGGGTTCATTCCCACTGCGTGGCAACTTGGGCAAGTGCCTTCTACTTTGGCCTCGGGCCGACCAAAGTCTTGTGAGTGGATTTGGTAGAGGGAAACTGAAAGAAGCTCGTCGTATATATGTATATTTGTATATGTATGTGTGTGTTTGTGTGTCTGCGTTTGTCCCCCCAACATCGCTTGTCAACCGATGCTGGTATGTTTACGTCCCCGTAACATAGCGGTTCAGCAAAAGATACCGATAGAATAAGTACTAAGCTTCCAAAGAATAAGTCCTGGGGGTCGATTTGTTCAACTAAAGGCGGTGCTCCAGCATGGCCACAGTCAAATGACTGCTGAAAAGAAAGAGTATATATATATATATATATATATATATATATATACTTATTTAAAGCAGCAGAAAATTCAACAAAACTCAGAGAGTAACAGGTTTTGTTGAATTTTCTGCTGCTTTAAATAAAGCATATTACTCTACCACTGTATATATTTGTATTTATCTTTTTTCCACCTTGTTTCACATTTATGTGTTTACTACGGTATATATATATATATATATATATATATATATATATATATATATATATACAGAGAGAGAGAGAGAGAGAGAGAGAGAGAGTAAGAGAGTGAGAGAGACAAAGAGAAAGAGAGAGAAGAGAGTGAAGAGAAAATCTTTATATCTCCGACTTCGAACCCATTTTAAAGCATTATGAAGAAAGCATTTATGGCAGAACAAATCTTTCAAGGACGCTGGAAATGAAATTACGGAGTTGCTACTGTAACATCCGAGCAGCTCCACACGACAACCACTTGATAATCAATTAATATCAAGTTAATTCTTGATCGTTATCATGCAAGCAGAGATCTGTTGAAAAGCGATCAACTTTCTAATCCTGGAGAAGTCGATAAGAAACCACTTCAATCATAGGTTGCAGCCATGTGAAAGTCATCGAAATGTGGTTTGTTTGGGACGATCTTGATGATGGACTTTCCAAACGATATCTCGTTTAGATAACGTGTCAAATGTCTATAGTCGTTTACTCCGTGTGTCTTGTTATCTCTCTCTCTCTCTCTCTCTCTCCCTCTCTCACTCTCTCTCTCTCTCCCTCTCTCCCTCTCTCTCTCTCCCTCTCTCCCTCTCTCTCTCTCCCTCTCTCACTCTCTCTCTCTCCCTCTCTCACTCTCTCTCCGCCTTTCTCCTTTTATTTTTCCTTTTTTTTTTTTGCTTCTGCTTGTGTGTTTAATATGGTGTTTCATAGAAGAAAATCATTAGGCTGGAAATACAATGCAATATGCTGAAGCGTAACATGCGATGTCGAATCACTGAGTCGTGAGAGTTATCTGCTTATCAGGCAAATGATTTTGGGATGCTAAAGGTGTATTTTCTTTCATAGATGAATGTAGTTGTGTCTTCAAATATCATCATCATCATCATCATCATCATCATCTCATCATCATCATCATCATCATCGTCATTATCGTCATCTTCTTCTTCTTCTTCTGTTTCTTCTTCTTCTTCTTCTGTTTCTTCTTCTTCTTCTTCTGTTTCTTCTTCTTCTTCTTCTTCTGTTTCTTCTTCTTCTTCTTCTTCTTCTTCTTCTTCTTCTTCTTCTTGCATAACATTAGGTCAGCTCTGATTTACCAAAGATATGATCAAAGGCGTTCCAGCCGTGATCGTCTCCTATTATTCAGCATTACACGCCTAGGACTGTATTACCCAGTACGTCTCCCCAATTTTTAAGACGGTAAAATGTGAAATGAGGGAGATTTTACTGCTACATCTTGCAGGCTGAATGACCACTTAGAGTCCCTCCTTTATGTGACCCATAATTTTGTCATCTAACTAGTTGCGCCTGCGATGTCCCCTACCTAAATACATACCACTTGTGATCATCCTATCTTTTATTCAGATACAATGGATAGGGTTCATTAATCCAACTAATGGTCAGTTGATGTTGTACAACAAGGTAAGTTGGTATCGAATTGTAGCTAGTGTTCTTTAGATCTTAAACCACTCCTAAAAGGCCCTAGGTAATCTTAGCCAATCGATGTCTTTCATCTCACTATGTTACATATGTTAGTTAGTTAGTTAGTTAGTTAGTTAATTTGGCTCAAAAGCAAATAGCAAGGCCATGTAGGGGGACATGGAGTTAAGTACAGGGTGGTGTTCATGTAAAGAGTTCAGGCCACTTGAGGTCCAGGGAGGCTTTGAAGAAAGCGGTCTTCGGCATCTTCACCATCTCGTCTGGCAGCTTATTCCACGGATCTGCAACCCGGACGGAGAAAGCTCCTCTCCTTATGTGAGATCTTACATTACTTTCTCACAGCCCTACTTTTAAAATTCATAATAATTATCCCTAAACGTAACAAGTTTTGATTCTGATTTAATCGCTGTGCTGGATAGCAGAGTAAATGATAACAGGAACCGTTTATTGGCATCAGTTAATCAGTTTGTCAGTGATGCTTCCTCTCAGATTTAGAATATAGAGCAGTGTTTCCTAACCACTTTTACCTAAGGACCTCTTTGATTCTTATTTTCCTCAAATTTAATCCACTAACCGTTCGATATTTAAAAAAAGAAAAATCTTATATTTTTATGATTAAATATTGTGGAGGCACATGGCCTAGTGGTTAGCGCAGCGGTCGAGGGATCGCGGGTTCGAATCTCAGGCCGGGCGATGTGTGTGTTTATGAGCGAAACACCTAAGCTCCACGCAGCTCCGGCAGAAGGTAATGGCGAAACTTCTGCTGACTCTTTTGCCACAACTTTCTCTCACTCTTTCCTCCTGCATCTTGCAGCTCACCTGCGACGGACCGGCGTCCCGTCCAGGTGGGGAACCTATACGCCAAGGAAACCGGGAAACCGGCCCTTATGAGCCAGGCATGGCTCGAGAAGGAACAAAAAAATTAAATATTATTAGGAATTGTATAAAATAATTGTTAGAATATTTTGTGTATTGTAGAAGTATAAACATTTTATTGCAAGTGGACTGCAAAGGGCCATATCGATCCTCGGTGAGAACCACTGCTGTAGAGGATGTCCTACTATAGCTGATACAAGAAAACAGCGGTTGTGTACGCGGACAGTTGTGTTGGGAAGCTAGTGGTTTTCTCCAAACTGGAGTAACATATGATGAATCCTGGGTCAATAATTAACTAGGTTAAGGCGGTGTGACTGTAACCGGCGTTGGATGCTCAACTGTAATTTCAAAGTGCTCACATATAGTTAGATTCAAATCACCACGATAACGAAGAATTTGGCCATGGTCATTCAGAAATTGACTGACACAAACTTATCACTTAAGGGTTGCATGCAAGTAGTGTATATCTACATTGCGTTGATGGTGTATGATCCCCTGACCAATTGACCAATGTGCTTCACTCAAGAGAATATCTACCTTCATTAAAATGCTTCTTCTTACATTCTTTGGAAGGGTTGGGAGATTAGCTCCCGTTAAATAGAGAGACCAACATAATTCCTTTCATTCTTTCGGGTCGATAAAATAAGTTGAGCCCTGGGGTCGATATAATCAACTTATCCCCTCCCGCAGACTTGATGGCTTTGTGCCAACATTTGGAATTAATTAGAACGGTCATCACTTGTTATGAAAGCACCACGTGAAGCCTCAACATGCTTTGTTTGCCGATGTATAGTCATGTATTGAAGAAGCCATACATAAGCATATTTCCGGGCAGTGGATATGTGTGGTCGACATATTCAGCAGACTAGTGTTTTCAAAGTTTAGCTCTGTTAGTAATCAGTGGTTTTGTAGAAAAATCGAGGGACAGCAAAGAATGGGCTGAACTACATTTTACGGAAGGCTTTCAGAGAAAATGACTAAGGATAATTTCTCGACGTTTCGGGCCTAGAAATGCTACTTTAGAAAAACATCTCTTAAATGAGTAAAGAACGAAATCACACTTCGTTTGCTCGTTCTTATTCAGAGCATATGTATCACCTACCTGTGGGATTATCTCGATTTGGTGCAAAGGCATGCATTATTCTTCTGGGGTGGCTAGGCCTGGAGACATTAGTCAGTATAGTTTAGGATTGTCATTAGCTATATTGATTTCACTCATATGGCATGGAATGCGAAGCCCTTTGGCACTGTATATCCTCTCGTGACTGGTTTATAAAGCTGTTTGAATACAGGTATTACACAAGTCTAATTGTGAATATATTTTCCCCGATCCTTACATTTGATAAAGTATTGATGACAGTGAGCGTTGGACGACTTCGTAACCATTTCTTGTGGTGCTTTACGTTCTGAGTTCAAATCCCGTCAAGGTCAACTTTTCATCTCAAGAGTGTCAACAAATTAAAACACCAGTCATCAATAAAACACCACACTTCCCCTCATATTTCTGACCTTTTACCTATGTCAGAAACGATTGTTAAGTAGTAGTAGTAATAGTAGTAGACTACTACAACAGCTATTACTACTACTACTACTACTACTACTACTACTACTACTACTACTACTACTACTGCTGCTGCTGCTGCTGCTGCTGCTTCAACTGCCTCTACTACTTAACAATTGTTTCTGACATAGTAAAAAGGCCAGAAATAGTAGTAGTAGTAGTAGTAGTATTAGTAGTAGTGGTAGTAGTAGAAGTAGTAGTAGTAGTAGTAGTAGTTGGTGTTGTTGTTGTTGTTGTTGTTGTACTTGTTATTGTGGTTGTTGTTTTAGGTTCCATCGCCTTCAGATCGAACGAACTCTGTAACCATTTGAGAGCAGAGACTGTACAAGCGGTTTTTACATGCGTGTACAGAACTGGCTTGGGTGAGTGGTGAGGTGACTATGCCTCGTACAAAATGTCATTTGTATGTAAAATTATACAAAAGAAAGTGTGTATGTCAATGAGAACATGAGTGCATGAGTCTGTGCGTGGTTGTTTGTAAGTGTGTATGTGTGTGTGTGTGTGTGTGTGGTGTGGTGTGTGTGTGTGTGTGTGTGTTTGAGTGGAAGACGGAAAAAGACGCAGCCAGAAAGCGGGAGTGAAAGTTTAAGACACGTTATTGTCCCGTATTCACGGAGAAAGTATTTGTTGTCTCAGAACATCTCTCGCTTCTGATTTATGTGAGCGGAAATTAATTGTAAATTAAGAAGAGATATTGCATGTAATCATTCGAAATGTTGTTATATGGCATCGTCTAAGCTTCTCCCTCTCTCTCTCTCTTTTAACCCCCTCTGTTTTTCTTTCTTTCTTTCTTTCTTTCTTTCTTTCTTTCTTTCTTTCTTTCTTTCTTTCTTTCTTTCTCTCCTTCTCCTTCGGAATCACTCTAACAATGTCCCTGCTAATGTGTGACTTAGAGTCTGCTTTTCTATCAAGCTCTCTCTATCTTCTGTCTCCCTTTCTTTCTTTCTTTCTTCTTTTTTCTTTTTCTTTCTTTCTTTCTTTCTTCTTCTTTCTATCATAGTTTCTCTCTTTCTTTCATTCCTTCTTTCTTTCTTTCTTTCTGTCTTTCTAATCATACTTTTTCCTTTTCTTTCATTCATTCATTCGCACACTCTATCACTCTGTATGTGTGTCATTACGTACACACACACCCCAGATATATTA
>NC_043002.1:6556471-6561471 GCF_006345805.1 Octopus sinensis
AAATATCTTTGCGTAAATCTTTGCAATCATTTCCTCTTTCATTAGTTTCTGTGATTGAGTAAATAAACATATTAATCTATTAACCTATTCATACATTCAATTATTCATTTGATTTTATTTCATTAGCAAGAGTGATCTGACATTTGTTTGCGCGTGAATACGGCGTTATAGGCGTTATAAGAGGCGAATTAGGTTGTACACAGAATCCTGACAAATTGTTATAAGCTGTAATCAGATAAAAACAAACCACCCACAACATCTGTTACGGAGTGAGGGTCAAAAATATGACAATGGAAATTTAAGTTGTAGAAATTTGCGCTACCCTAATGTGTCATGGCAACATATCTGTCTTCTCTTTCCTTCTTTCTTTCTTTCTTTCTTTCTTTTTTTTTCTTTCCTTCTTTCTTTTTATATTTTCATTATTACTCTGCTATCGTTGACAAATGATGACTACTGCCTGCGTCTTTGTTTAGATGACAAATATTTCTATCTTTATACCTCAGTTTCTCTTTCTCTTTCAATCGGTCGTTCTTTTAGAGATTGACAGATTGACACAACACACACACACCACACACACACACACACACACACACACACACACATATATATATATATATATATACATACATACGTATATATATGTATGAATTCAAAGTTCACTCTCAATACTGTTCTTGATCAAAGATAATAAATTCGAACTCTGCAAATGTATATTATTACTGAACTTAAAAAAACAAACCTTAATATATATATATATATATAATATATATATACACATGTATATATATATAGAGAGAGAGTATAATATATAATATATTCTTTTCTTTTTTCTCTTTTTACTTGTTTCAGTCTATTTGACTTGCGGCATGCTGAAGCACCGCTTTAATCGAGCAACTCGACCCCGGGACTTATTCTTTGTAAGCCCAGTACTTATTCTATCGGTCTCTTTTTTGCCGAACCGCTAAGTGACGGGGACGTAAACACACCAGCATCGGTTGTAAGCGATGCTAGGGGGTCAAACACAGACACACAACACACACACATATATATATATATATATACATATATACGACAGGCTTCTTTCAGTTTCCGTCTACCAAATCCACTCACAAGGCATTGGTCGGCCCGGGGCGATAGCAGGAGACACTTGCCCAAGATGCCACGCAGTGGCCGGAACCGGAAACTATGTGTTTGGTTAGCAAGCACCTCTTACCACACAGCCACTCCTGCGCCTATATATATATATAAATCGAGAGAGAGAAAGAAAAAAAGCAGAGTGAAAAAAGAAGAAAGAGAGAGAAAGAGATAAATAGGTAGATAAATAGACAGATATAAATATATATATGTGTGTGTGTGTATAGATAGATAGATAGATAGATAGATAGATAGATAGATAGATAGATAGATAGATAGATAGATAGATAGATAGATAGATAGATAGATAGATAGATGTCGAATTGAAAATGGGAGTAATTTTAATAAGAGATGTTCCTGGTGCATCTTTTACCATTTTTCTTCTCACGTATTGGTTAGAGATTCTCTCCTCCTCCATGATATTATTCCCGCCAGAGGCAATCCCTGCATATCTATTGTGATTAATTTGCTTCTTCTTTGTCATTTTTATATCTTCCATTACGGTCATATTTATCATTATTATTGTTGTCGTTGTTGTTGTTGTCTTTGTTGTTTTTGTTGTTGGTATCAGTAATATCATTATCATCAATACTATTGTTGTTCTTGTTATTATTATTCTCATAATTTGCTGTAGCCGTCGCAGAAATCGTAGCAGTAACAGCAGTGGTCGTCGCAGTAGAGTTCAGGGGCTCATGATCCAAGTTTAGTCCATATACCACCTGTCATGCGAGTGTTTCATTATCAGATGAACCCATCATCTGGACAGAGTCAATGTTATTGTGTGCGGTTTTGATTAGCGTATGGTCTCGGACAGATGAAGTATTTTTAAAATATTGAACGGAATTAGGTTTTCTTTCGCCTATATCAAGCATATTCCGTGCTAATAGCGACAAATATAACATCCATCAGAGGAATAGAGCACTGTAAAATTAGCCATGTTTTATTCAGTGCCGACAGATTGGGTTTCTTTAAAAAGAGGAATTATTTGTTTTATTATGAAGTTTTGAATTTTATAACTATTTTATGAATACATATATATATGACAAAACCCACATACACACATACACTATAAGCGTGTGTATTGATGGACCTGTGCATGTGTGTGCGTATATATATATATGTGTGTGTGTGTGTGTGTGTAAATGCATGTGTGTGTAAATACATGCACACATGTATGTGTGTGTGTATAGTACTTACAATATGTGTATACATATATACTGTTAGTACTATATAAACGATTATAAATATATATATGAATTAAGCACACAAATATATACACACCCAAATACATACACATAAATATATGCATATGTTTGTATATATATCTATTCATATCTACATCTATGTGTATGTATGTGTGTGAATCTGAGCGCGTTGTGGAGGTCTATGTTTTTCTGTGAGAGTGTGTGTGTGTGTGTGCGTGAGTGACATATCTCTAAAAGAGAGTTAACTAAAAGTGATGAACTAATTATGACGAAAAATCACAATTATGTGTGTGGTTGTGTGTGTGTGTGGTTGTGTGTGTGTTTGAGAGCGAGCGAGCGAATGAGTGAGTGTGTGTGTGCATATGTGTGTGCGTGTGTGTGTTCGCGCGCGCAACTAAAGCTAAGACTTATGTTCAAGTGAAAAAATAAACCGAGAGTACTAATTTACGATGCACCACGTGACATGTCCTAAAGTTCATAGCTTCATTCTGCGAGATAGTATTTGCTTCCATGAGCATTTGATGCCATCAAATTTTAAGAAAAACAATATGCAGCACGAAGTTTTGTCAGTGAACAGGTCGCAGTCTCAAAGCGACGAAAATATTTTGACAAATTAAATTTAAATGTTGAAGTGAATCGAACGGTTTTTGTGTGTTTCTTAAATGGCTTATAAACACCTTCCACGCTGCAATTGTTTTCGTTCCAGCACAAGATCTCAGATCAAGTCACTCGCTATGCAAGTACATCTCCGTAATATCAGTCAGTCACATGTAATAGGGTATAAAAGCCATGAGAAAAGCTACATACACAGAAACATTTTTTTTTTCCGAAAGAAATATTGTCTTCTCAGGTAGTGAATATCTCGAAAACTGCTCCGCATGAAATCAAATTCAGCCTGAGGATTTGGAGCCAACTTCGTACTTACTTCCTGAGTTCAAATGTCAACTTTGTTATACATACTTTCAGGGTTGAAAGGCGGCGAGCTGGCAGAAACGTTAGCACGCTGGGCGAAATGCGTAGCCGTATTTCGTCTGTCGCTACGTTCTGAGTTCAAATTCCGTCGAGGTCGACTCTGCCTTTCATTCTTTCGGGGTCGATAAATTAAGTAGCAGTTACGCACTGGGGTCGATGTAATCGACTTAATCCGTTTGTCTTTCCTTGTTTATCCTCTCTGTGTTTAGCCCCTTGTGGGCAATAAAGAAACATATACATACTTTCAGGGTTGATAGAATAAATTACTAGTTTCCGTCTGCCAAATTCCACCGATATTGATTAAGATAAAGCCATTATAGAAGACCGTTTTTGAAACTATTAGATAGTGAAATGGAACTCAGAATTATTTTTGCATAAAGATAATGACGAGCTTTCATGTATCGTTCCCAAACAATATCAGACAGTATTCTTAGCTTAGTGTGGACAAAAATCGTTGTATGACAACGGTTTGCTGAATGCAAACAGGTACACTATTCATTACAGGTGCGTATTTGCTTTACAAATAATGTGTGAAAACCCTTGGAAATTATTAACTGGAAAATTTGTAAGAAATTGTAAAATCTTCTTTGTGGTTAAATTCAATTTTTGGCAGGGAAATCATCACCGTCAATTATAAAATAAAATTTACATTATCGGCTACAAAATCATAAGAGGTCGATTTTAACCAGGTGGGAGTGAAAATCAGCACATTGCAATGTATGGCTAATTGGCAAAATATCTTCCACCTGTTCACCAACATTAATAATATTGATTTCAAATTTTGGCACGACACCAGCAATTTCGGGGAGGAGTATAAGTCGATTATATCGACTCCAGTGCTCAGCTAGTACTTATTTAATCGAGCTCGAAAAGATAAAAGGTAATGTCGACCTCCGCAGAATTTGAACGGAGAACATAAAGACGGAAGAAATGTTGCTAAGCATTTTGCCCGACGGTCTTATGATTCTGCCAGCTTTCTGCCTTATAAACATTAATAATATTCTTTTCTACTTTTCTGCAAGCTGGCAGAATCGTGAGGATGCCGGGCGAAATGCCTTGTGGTATTTCGTCTGCCGTTACGTTCTGAGTTCAAATTCCGCCGAGGTCGACTTTGCCTTTCATCCTTTCGGGGTCGATTAAATAAGTACCAGTTACGCACTGGGGTCGATGTAATCGACTTAATCCGTTTGTCTGTCCCTGTTTGTCCTCTGTGTTTAGCCCCTTGTGGGTAGTAAAGAAATAAGTATTTCGTCTATCTTTACGTTCTGAGTTCAAATTCAACCGAAGTCGACTTTGCCGTTGATCCTTTCAGGGTCAATAAATTAAGTACCAGTTGCGGACTGGGGTCGATCTAAAATATTTTGGACCTTGTGCCTAGAGTAGAAAAGAATGGCTACCGCACCAGGGAAAATGCTTAACGGCATTTTTTCCAACTTTACTTCCTGTGTTCAAATATCATCGGGGTCGACTTTGCTTATCATCCTTACAGGATCGATAAAATAAGTACCAGTTGAACACTTGCTTCGATGTAATCGATTTACCACTCCTACCGAAATTTCTGTCTCTGTACTAAAATTTGAAACCAATATTAAAAGATGAAGGAAGACGATAATAGCAATATTTCTAATAGGATCACAGCAAATGAGATGTTTTTTTTTTCCATGGGTAATTTTTAACAAGAACAATTGT
>NC_043002.1:6566471-6586471 GCF_006345805.1 Octopus sinensis
GTTATTGTTCATTTTGCTGTTGTTATTAATGTTGTTGTCGGCAGAGGTAGTGGTTGTCGTCGTTGTAGTGGTAGTGGTATTCGGGTAATGATGTTATGTCGGTAGAATGGTTGGGGATGGTTGAGGTGGCAGTAGCCGTGTCAGTGGATGAGATGCATCTGTTGTTGTTGTTGTTGTAGTGGTATTGATGTAGTTGTTGTTATTGTTGATGTTATTAGTAATGGCGTTGCCGGGGGGTAGTGATGGCCACGGAGGAACTGGTGCTTCGGCGATATAGGTGTCGCTGTGGTGGTGGCGATGGTGTTGGTGCTTGAGGTTGCGTTACTGGTATTAATGGTTGCGATTGATTTGGAAGCTAGTAGCGGAGGCGGGAGTAACTTGGGTGGTTGTGGTGGTGGTGGCGGTGATAATGGTTGGTACAGTAGTACTGTTGGTATCGGTGATGTTGGTATAAGGTAGTATCGTTATTATTGCTTGTGGTGGAAGTGCTAGTGGCCACCACAGCGAATTTGATGGTGTTCTCCTTCCCGTTGATAGGTGGTGGTGGTGGTGGTAGTAATTGTTTTGATGTTGGTTGTGTTATGGCGGTAGTGGTGGTGGTGGCGATAAAGGCAATTTTTGGTGGTACAGACCCTGGTGATGTTGTTAGGTGGATAGGCCAGTGGCGGTGGAGCTGGTGGTGGTGTTTTTGTAGTTGATGTTACTGGTGGTGGTGCTGGTGGTGTTAGTGGTGGTGATGGTGGTCGTGGTGTTGCTAACGTTATCGTTGGTGGTGGTGGCAGTAGTAGTAGTAGTAGTTTTGGTGGTGGTGCAGTTGTTGGTGTTGATGGTGGTGCTGGTGGTGGTGCTGGTAGTCGTGGTGTTGCTAATGTTGTTGGTGGTGGTGGTAGTGGTGATGGTAGTAGTAGTAGTTTTGGTGGTGTAGTTGTTGGTATTGATGGTGGTGCTGGTAGTCGTGGTGTTGCTAATGTTGTTGGTGATGGTAGTCGTGGTGTTGCTAATGTTGTTGTTGGTGGTAGTAGTAGTTTTGGTAGTGGACAGTGAGCGCTATGGCGACCAGAGGCTCGGCTCGGCTCGGCCGGACTCGGTCCAGCCCACTCCCTACCACCCAGCCTTCCACCAGCCCTACCACCCTCCTACCTCCACCATATCCACCCCTCCTATTTCTATTCCATCCACCCCTTCTCCACTTCAGTCTGTTGTTACCATTCCCCCAGATCTTCCCCTCTCTGTGGCAGAGCACTCCATCCTCAGTAGGGGTCTGCGTTTCATCCCCCTCACTCCATCCTGTAAGGTATTTCAGACTCGTGCCAATATCCAAAGCTTTGTGCGCCGCGTCAAGTTGTGTGCGCTTTTCCGCGACACTCCACCCTCACCAAACGAGGAGGACTGCTTCACTGACCTGGGCCGCCGACCATCCCAGTGGACGCCTGCTGCTCCTGGTCAGTTCCAAGCAGTGGATCATTTTGCGGGCGCCTGTCAGCGCGCTTTGAAGCGGTTCAACTTCTCCAGGCGCCACCGTCGTCTCAACATCTCCCTAGCCGAACTCTCGGCTCTTCGTTCCCTCCGACGGCGCACTAACATCGTTATTAAACCGGCCGACAAGGGTGGAGCTGTGGTGGTATGGCGCGTGGACCTCTACAGGGCTGAAACTCTCCACCAACTCCTTGACACCTCCTTCTACTGGCCTCCGTCCTCTGACCCGACGCCCAGCTACCAACAGACGGTCTCCTCTACCATTCACGACCTCATCTTGTCCTCCCGTTTCCCCCACACCGCATCCAACCTCATTGCCCGAATCCCCCGCACCCCACCATTTACTTTCTCCCCAAAATCCACAAACCCAAGAACACTGGCCACCCCATCGTCTCCTCCTGTAACTGCCCCACCGAGCTTATCTCCAAATATCTCGACCGTGTCCTTGCCCCTCTAGTGGCTTCCTTTCCTTCTCACATCCATGACACCAATCATGCTCTTCGTCTTTTCAACTCTTTCTCCTTCCCTCCTGGCTCCTCCAAACTTCTCTTTACAATGGACATCCAGAGCCTCTACACTGTGATCCCTCACCACGAGGGGCTGCGTGCACTTAAACACTTCCTGGACCTACGACCCAATCCCCACCCGACACCTCCACACTCGTTCGTGTGGCCGAACTTGTCCTCTCACTCAACTGCTTCTCGTTCGCGAGCGAGTTCTACCAGCAGATCTCTAGAGAGTGACCATGGGAACGAGAATGGGCCCCAACTATGCGAACCTGTTCGTTGGCTATGTTGAGGCCCAAATATTCTCTAGTTTCACTGGTCCCACTCCCGAACTATATGGCCGTTATATTGACGACTGTATCGGTACCACGTCACTCTCCCGCGAATATCTAGACTCCTTCCTCTCTTTCGTCAAATCTTTCCATTCTGCCCGCCACTTCTCTTGCACTATCTCTGACACCTCTGTCTCCTTTCTTGACATTTCGGTCAGCATTCATCACTCCACTCTTACCACCTCCATCCACTACAAACATACCACACTCATACCTAAACTTCTCCTCCTCCCACCCCAAATACACCAAGCTTTCCATCCCCTATTCCCAATTCCTCTGTCTACGCAGGCTCTGTTGTGATGACCATGACTTTGAGACTCAGTCTCAACTCATGGCTCACCACTTCATCCTATATGGATATCCCCTCACCACTATCAACACCGCCCTTGCCAGAGCACGTTCCATGGACCGTGCGTCTTCTCTTTCCCCCAAACCCGCCCTGCAGTCTCCCGCCTCCCTTTTCCCCTCACCTACAACCCCACTACCCTACCTCTCCAACTCATCATTCTCTAAGCTTTTCGGCATCTCCAGTCCGACCCGTCCATTTCACATATCTTCCCTGACCGACCCCTCCCCTCCTTCAAACGAGCCCGCAATCTACAAGACCTCTTGGTCCACAGCTTCTTCCCCAATCCTACCTCCCAACCTGGCTCGTTCCCCTGCTTCCGACCACGCTGCCGCACTTGCCCTTACCTCTCCAACACCACCCTCCTCACCGGCACCCATCATCTACCCTATCGCATCCTCGACTCCTTCACCCGTACCTCCAGCAATATCATCTATTGCATCTCCTGCTCTCTCTGCCATTCCCTGTACATCGGACAAACGGGACGCTGCTTGGCTGACCGGTTCGCGGAACAACTCTGAGACATCCGCCTCGGCAATGACAACCCAGTCTCACGCCATTTCCACTCCACCGGTCACTCCTTGCAACACCTGTCTGTGTTCGGAATGTCCTTGCACAGAGGCCATCCGGACTCCCGTTTGCGCCGTGAACAGGGATTATTCTTCTCTCTTCGCTCTTTTCCGCCATTCGGGCTCAACTCTCCTCCCCGACTCCTACTTCTCTTCACTGCTACATCTTTTCATCTCTACTCTCTCTCCTTCTTCTCCCTTACTCTCTTTCTCTCTGCTCCCTCACTCTCCCTCTCTCCTCTCTCCTCCTCCCTCCTCCTTCTTCCCATCCAACTCTCACTTACATATTCTCTTATACACACACGCACCTTTGTGTTGGGGGCACCTTTGTGTTGGGGGTCATCTTTACCTTGTTATCTCTCCTACTTTCCTCCTCGTGTTTGAACCTTCTGTCCGGCACTAGTCGCCATGATAGATTGTGTATGTTTTTTGACGTCCTGTACCCATATATACATGTGTATATACATATAAATATATACATGTAAATTTCTATATAAATAAGGATAAGATCGTTATTTTAAATACCGATCAAATCAAGTGGCAGCATGGGGAGAAAACCTTACAGGTTATATTTATTATTAAGAATTATGAATAAGGGTATCTAAGAGATACCAACATGCTTGAAGTGGAAATCAAAACCTGTCTCTAAAAACCACATTGAACACTTGATGTAGTTTTTAGAGTCAGATTTTGACTGCTATTTCAAGCATGGTAGTATCTCTTAGATAACCTTACATATAATTTTAATATATATGTATGTATGTATGTATGTATGTCTGTCTGTATGTATGTATGCATGCATGCATGTATGTATGTATGTATGTATGTATGCATGCATGTATGTATGTATGTACGTATGTATGTACATGTCAGGTCACTTTCGAGTGCTACTGGTAACATGTAACCCAGTACAACCTGTTGCATGGTCGGGTCGTCGCAACCCCACCAAGCATGCATGATGTGGAGGGTGTTTATTGGACACCCAGCGGGATGAAAAACAAAACCCGTCAAAGGGCGGAGAAACTCTTGAGAGTCAACGGCCATCCAATAAATGTCTTAAGGCTGTATCATGCGCGGGGACATAGAAATAATCGGATTGAATACCCGATCGCGCGGTAAAACCATTGGGAGAGAAGGACACCTAGCCTTTGTTTGGGCATCCTTCTAGGAGAAGGTAACTCAGGTAACTGGGATAACTCCGACATAAAACCTGCGGCTCAGTGGTTACCGATGATGTTGACTTGTTCTTCTTTTCGGATTATGGCTGCTGTTGCTTAGTGAGTGGGATTGACTCAGTGCACAGCCTTTCCTCACTTTATAAAAAATATCTTCTTGCACAGGCATTGCACAATAACGACATTGATTAAGCTTCGTGCAATGGCCATACTCGATAACGAGGGGGCAGCCATCATGTGTATGTATGTATGTATGTATGTATGTATGTATGTATGTATATGTGTGGGTGTGTTTTTGTTTGAGCACGCGTTTGCGTATGTGTGTATTTTCTGAATGTATATTTTATTCGATTATATACATGTGTGTTTGTGTGCGTGTGTGCGTTTGTGCGTGTGTGTTTGGTGTGTGTGTGTATGTGTTTGTGCGAATGTATGTGTATGTGTGCGTGTGTGTGCGTGCGCGCGTATATTCTTACTGATTGATATTTAGTATTTCTCTACATCTGGGTATACCCATCATTATACACATCTCAGAATTAATCCTATTCTAAATAGGGGAATAACCCCTGGTTTTCATCCCCCACACATATGCTATCTCATTGGTAATATTTTCCCGTATATTTGAATAAGTGCAATTTTTTTTCCAAATAACTGGACTTCAATTTTGAAGCTCCGTCGAAGCCTCAAGGTGTTAATCTGGCATCTAATCTGAGTCCACCGCTTGTTTATAGCGGAAATAGCTCTGAGCTAATGAAGTTCACAAGGTAATCGTTTGATCTTTTGTCATCTCACTTTCCTTATTACCGCTCTGTACTCGACTGACGCCTCGTTTGGGAACCTTCGAGTACTGAATTCTACACCAGGTTATAACCTACCTTCAAGTCATTCAAGAAAGTTTGCGATAACTTCCTAGGCAACCATCGTTCAGAAGACTATGTGCAAGTTGGGAATGATCTGCTGAGTCATTAGCATGATATAGGATGTTTTATGTCTCTAAAAGTTCGTGTGCTTCACTCTCATTTGGACTTATTGCGGAAAATCTTGGCACTATGAGTGATGAACATGGCAAAAGATACCATCTGGATATTTCAGCGACGATTCAAAGGAAAATGGAACCCTGCCATGTTGGCAGACTACTGCTGGGGTATAAAAGAAGAAGATCACACTCCACACAAGAGGGTTAGAAGGGAAAATGTTGTTTAAACTGACAGGTGTGTTTTTAATTCATAACCAATAAATGTTTTGTTATACCAACTAAATTTTTGTTTTGTTTTCTGTAACTTTCGGCATTTGCAATGTTGTGTTCAATACGCAATATTGTGCAATATATTATAAAAAATATGGTTCATGGTACAGGAAAACGGTACCTAATCTGGAGAAGTAAAGGTCAGAATCAGAATTAGGACAATTTTTTTACCCCAAAACAAGTCTTAGTTTTCTTGTACTTGTTTTGAACCTGAAATTTGTTGTACAAATAATTTTTAGTATCGCAATGCCTAGGTCAAATATACAGGGTGTCCCCACCAAACCTGACATCATTTCATAGGTTTGTAACATAGTCAATTTTCACTCAAATGATCTCAAATTTTAGCAAAATATGTAAAAACTAAGTTTGGATCGGGCATTCCCGTGATACTGCTGCTGAAATGGCCACCACGTTCACCTGTCTTGACACCGTGTGACTTTTTTCTAAAGATCTATGTGAAAGGACTGCTAAGAGCAGATTCACTCAACACATGATCTTCATATTTACGTTTTAATCAATTTAATCAATTTATATTCTGGAGTTCTTGCCTATGACTTTCTTTTCAAGAACCGTAATTAACTCTAATGATTCTTCCCACTATAGGTGTACATCTTTTTAAAATTTAGTAACAATTATTTCCGTTTTATAACACTAAATATGTGGACATAAATATTTGCCTTAAATATCTGCCCTTCAAGTAGGATGCATCTACTAGAAATTTTCCAAAGAACAAAAGCATCACGTTTTAGACAAATATTAATATATAGAAACGACGGGTGGGGCGCTGTCCCACTCAAGCTATTTTCTTCGCAAAAGACATTGATGACTTGAAGGAAAATAAATGGTTTCGAACAGGAAGCGAAACCAAGAAGAAGTTTCGGTTCGCTGAGAACTACAACCGACATTAGGGCGCCTCCAGCTACAATGGCTATTTTGTTGGCTTTTAAAACTCTAATAACTTTCTGACACCTACCTCCTTGTTGCTATTAATCCTTATCATCTCTTCCTCTCGTGTGTACATGTGTAAAAATACACACACATACACGCACACGCGCGCATGCACGCACATACACGTTCGAATAAGTGTGTGTGTATAATCATATACATATGTAAGTACAATATGTATATGTGTGTATATATATATTGCATAAATATAGATATATACAAATGCATGTATACACACATACTCGCGCACACACATATATGTAGGTACATATATTCATATATGTATGTATGTATGTATGTATGTATGTATGTATGTATGTATGGCATATATATATGCACACGTATATATAGTATATATAGTATATGTATAGTAAGCGTGTAAATATATATATATATAAATATATATACACGCATACTATACATATACTATATATATGTGTGCATATATATATATGCTAATATATATATATAATATATATATGTGCGTGTTGTATGTATACACACACACCACCACACACACACACACACACACACACACATATATATATATATATATTATATATATATAGATATATATATATATATATATATATATATATATAAATGTACGTATATGTGCAAGCAAGTATGTATGTAGGTATATATATATGTATTTACAAAGAGAGTTGATTGAACAAATTCATTTATTGTATAAATTTATAATCGTTTCACTGTTTATATGAACACCCAAAATATTGCTGTACTATTATATAATATATGCAACTTTCTAATGAAGGTGTATCTTTATATCAATACAATGGAATTCTTCGCATTATAGCTGTACGTCTTATTAGAATTTTCGTTCTATATGCTATTCAAAATCCTGAAAAGAATAAGTCTGCTAAGCAAGTGAGTCTATAGTTATATATAATATATTATAATATATACTATATATTATTATATAGTATATAATAATATACTATATATATTATTATTTATATATAGTATATATAATAATATATTATATACACTATTTGTTTCAGCTGAATACTGCTGAATACCCCAGTGCGTAACTGGTACTTAATTTATCGACCCCGAAAGGATGAAAGGCAAAGTCGACCTCGGCGAATTTGAACTCAGAACGTAACGGCAGACGAATACCTATTTCTTTACTACCCACAAGGGGCTAAACACAGAGGGGACAAACAGTGACACACAAACGGATTATGTCGATTATATCGACCCCAGTGCATAACTGGTACTTAATTTATCGACCCCGAAAGGATGAAAGGCAAAGTCGACCTTGGCGGAATTTGAACTCAGAACGTAACGGCAGACGAAATACCTATTTCTTTACTACCCACAAGGGGCTAAACACAGAGGGGACAAACAGTGACACACAAACGGATTATGTCGATTATATCGACCCCAGTGCATAACTGGTACTTAATTTATCGACCCCGAAAGGATGAAAGGCACAGTCGACCTCGGCGGAATTTGAACTCAGAACGTAAAGGCAGACGAAATACCTATTTCTTTACTACCCACAAGGGGCTAAACACAGAGGGGACAAACAGGGACAGACAAATGGATTAAGTTGATTATCGACCCCAGTGCGTAACTGGTACTTAAATTATCGACCCCGAAAGGATGAAAGGCAAAGTTGACCTCGGCGGAATTTGAACTCAGAACGTAGCGGCAGACGAAATACGGCTATGCATTTCGCCCGGCGCGCTAACGTTTCTGCCGGCTCGCCTTCT
Organism: Octopus sinensis; assembly: GCF_006345805.1. Lineage (NCBI taxonomy): Eukaryota > Metazoa > Mollusca > Cephalopoda > Octopoda > Octopodidae > Octopus > Octopus sinensis. The sequence goes on from NC_043002.1 coordinate 6,574,806, forward strand.
GAAAGGCTGAAACAAATGTAAATATATGTAATGAAAAAATTTGTTCACCCCACTGTCATTGATTGGAATTATATTCATTCTACAAATTCGTATTTTCAAAGAAACGCTCTGTAAAAACAATCGATCTCTAATTTATAGACATATCCGATGGTCTGTAGCCATTTATGACCTTAAATGAGAAAACTCCGGGATGAACACCTGAATGGAATTGATATGTGTGTGTGTGTGTGTGTTAACGACAATGGTTATGAAATTAACGCGGTGTATGATGTGTTGAGGAACAGAAGAGACAAACGTACAGTCTATGACTGCACGCAACGAACGTGATGCCTCAAACACCAGCAACAACAACATTGATTTGTTAAGATAAATTTACTACAAATCAATACCGACATTAAATCCAAAAGGGTGTATTAAAAACAAAATCACTGGCTGCACTTCTCATATAGGCTGTATATTTGTGAGCTTGGACTTTAATTTTGCAATGAGAAATGCGCGATTTTGTATTTTTGAATTTTGATTTTCATTTTGACTCTTGAGCGCTACGATGGATTTTGATTTTGATTTTGTTTTTGTTCTTGTTTTGTTTTGTTTCCAAACTATGCGGATCTTAATCCGTATAGCAAAGTCTTATGTTTCTACATATATATTAGGAAAAACCTACAAACTTTGTTTTCATGTTATTGTATTGCATAGGATTACCTTATTATTTTATTATACCTGGATTATTTTTTATAAATGACCCAAAATAGGATGTTATATTTTATTTATATGTCTTTCGTATATATTTTATTAATGCACGCACCCATTTTTTAAAAGCAATGTTTTTTAAAAAAAGCAATGTTGTCAAAATTATAATGTTTATATAAGTATGTGTATAGCAAAGCATATGTATTTGTAAGCATGCGTATCTGTGTATGTTTAAGTGAAAGTATGTTTGTGCTTAAGCACACATATACACGACGGTATGTATATGTATCCATTCAAACTTGTGTATGTATACTGGTCTCTATAGATGCCAATAACAGCGTTACAAGTTTTTCCCCACCCCTCCTTCGTTCCTTTTTCTCTCTCTCCCTTTCTTTCGTTCCCCCTCCTTGCCCAGTATATGAGAATTGCTACGTAGATGAATTTTAGCTTGCGTGCGAGACGGTTTGCGTGAATATATGTACACATGCTTTTATGTGTATATTTAAATTTATATTCATACGTCTGTATATGTATGTATGGCGTTTACGCGCATCCTTTTGTGTATGTTGATATATATATGTGGATTTTAATATAAATATGTATTGCAGTATTAATAGCAGGTTTAATTTCTATGCATTAATTTGCACTGTCTTCATTTCATTAACGTCAATGGTTTTTTCCTCGGATTTTTAATTTTTATAAGTTTTTTTATATATAATTTTTATAACTTTTTATATATATACATATATCTTTGACCTTTTTGTTTATCGCTCGAAGATTGACCGTTTTTTCTAAAGGGCCAATCAAACAAGTCCATTTCTTTTTAAAGGTGTAGCGTTTGTAATAGTATAGATTGAATTGATATATCGTTCCATTCTAGCAAAAACTGTCTGATGAACGGCAACGAGAAACTCAGAGTAACAGATTTTGTTGAATTTTCTGCTGCTTAAAATAAAGCATATTACTCTACCACTGGTATTTGAGTACTCTTTTTTCCACCTTGTTTCACACATTTATGTGTTTACTCCGGTTATATATATAATATATATATATTAATATATATATATATATATATATATATATATATATATGTATATATATATATATATGTATATATATTATACATATATATATATATATATATATATATATATATATACATGAAACAGCTACTTTGTCCCACAAAGAACGTTTCCATTTACTTTGGGTACCCTGAGTATATCTATTTTTCTATCTATATATCTATCTATCTATCTATCTATCTATATATCTATCTATCTATCTATATATATAATATATATATATATATATATTATATATATATATGGATGGATGGATGTATATTTTGGAATAATGGGTATATGTCAATTAGTGTGTTGATGTGTTGAGTACACTGGAAACAAATTAAAGAGTTATACCAATCCATCTTCTGTTCCTTATCCTCTTAATCGATTATATATATATATATATATATATATATATATATCTATATATTATATATAATATATATATATATATATGTATGTATGTATGTAGTATGTCTGCATGCATGCATGCATGTATGTATGTATGCATGGATGCATGTATGCACGTATGTATTATGTATGTATGCATGCATGCATGTATGTAAGTATGTTGTATATGTATGTATGTATGTATTAAATCATTTTATTATGCCGAAACTTGCATAGTCCAGGAAAGATAGGGTAAAGGTTTTTATTTCTCATTCCCTTTCAGAATTACAAGTATTAGTGGTTTGGAGTTTAACTGCTCTTTCTAGTGAGTCAGATGTCCTATTATGGTAATCTCTTTTTTGTTTAAATGTACACTGTATTTTTCTATGAATAATATATAGTCTATTGACTAATTTTTCCTTCTCGCTAGACCACTGGTAGCAAGGAAGCTTAAAAAAAAGATTTTTGCTATCCTTAGATTTTAATTAATGATAAAAGGTGTTTGGCTAATTTTGAAAGAAAATCGGCAATTATATGTATGTATATATGTGTATATTAATATATATATATATATATATATATATATATATATATATATATATATATATATTATATATATATATAGAAATATTAAAATAACTAAGTCTCTCTAAAGAGAACAGCGGCAGCGTTCCCGGAAAATAATAGTTATCGCCATACTAATATGGCATTCTTATAAAAATAAGAAAAAAGCTGTCCGCTTATTAGCTCCATGAGGCCATCGCCTTAAGTTAGCTATTTGATACACAAACTGATCCATATAACCTACTGGCTGGCTACGCTGCATTGAAAGGGGCAATACCCCGAACGCGTCTGTAGCTGCCGGTCAAGTAGTGTGGAGCGACTGACCTCCCTTGTTCGAAGGTTATATGGATACAGTTTGTGTATCAAATAGCTAACTTAAGGCGATGGCCTCATGGAGCTAATAAGCGGACAGCTTTTTTCTTATTTTTATAGAATCCATATTAGTATGGCGATAACTATTATTATTATATATAGTATATATATTATATATAATATATATATATATATATATAATATATATTATATATATATATATTATATATATATTATATTTTAAAATTATAAGTATCTGAAAGAATGGAGTTGAACGACTGGTTAACAAATGTCCTTTATTCTCGACATATGTTTCGAAGGCTGCATATTCCTAATTCCGAAGGAATAAGGAGTACATTATGCAGATTTCTCTTCAGGAAAATCAAGGAAACTTATGTCGACATCAAAATGCACAAAAACTTTTACTGACCTCTCTAAAGCCCATGGCGATAATGAGTGTCTCTTTATAATGAGTGACGTCGGAGTGGCTGAATGTAGAAGAATCTAGAAGTTTCTAAGGTTCAAGAGTTCAAACGAAGTAGGAGGAGGGAGGCATAAGAATAGTAAGGTGAGAGAGTACAGGTCAAAAGAATGGTGGGTTTAAATGATTCTTTTGTAATGAGTGCCTGTGTGTGTGACTGTATATAACTGTCTTAATGTGTGTATGTGTGTGTCTGAATGCGTGATGGTGTTTGTGGATGGGTAGAAGTCAGAAAACTGACAGCTGTGAGTTGAAAGGTCTGTATCTGTGTGTTCGATTATGTTTACTGTAGGGAATGAAAGTAGAGTAGCGAAAGGGAGAAAGAATCGAGCGAGGTGAGAGGCAACGCAAGAATGGATAGTAGTAATTGGGAATATAAGAAAATCTTTTTTGACTATTGGGGTTAAATATAGCAAAAAAATTTTTTTGGGAATTCGAGAGGTTATCTATATTAGTCACTATTATATGAATGAAAGGTGTGTCTTTTCCAGTGTAAGCACCTGTGGGATCTTTCGACGATTGTGTTTACTAAGGGGCCTTTGGCGAACAAAATATGAATATTATATTATATTATATATATATATAATTTCATATATATATATATATGTGTATATATATATATATAATATATATATATATATATATATATATATATATATATATATATATATATATATATATGTGTGTATATAATATATATATATATACATATATATATATATATATGTGTGTATTATATATATATATATATATATTATATATATATATATATATATATCGTACACATATATATAGGCGCAGGTGTGGCTGTGTGGTAAGAAGCTTATATCCAAACCACATGGTTCCGGGTTCAGTCCCGCTACATGGCACCTCGTTGCAGTGCCTTACGCTATAACTTCCGGCTGACGGACAATTATAGTCCCTATCAGTATATATATGCATGCAAGTATGTGCTTTGACTACAGCATTATAGAAGTTTAGCTCTTATTTCTAGCAATGTAGGTGTTTCTAACACCCTAGTCATATTTAATGACAACTGTAGTTTTCTTCATTGGTAAAACATTGCAGACTGCTGCCTCTGTATACATATTAGCGATTTGCTAAATTATCCATAGATTTTTATGGTGCAAACATATTTACTGACAGAGAGAATTAAGGCGGGAATCGGCCGAAATTGAGCCAGTCCTTACTGATGAGGGAACGGAGATTGCTGAAACTGAGCGGTCAGTATAGGGAATTCTCGATGGGTATTTTCAGGCGATTATAGTCCCTGTCAGTATGTGTATGCAATTATGTGCCTTGACTGCAGCATTAGAACATTTTAGCTCTTATTCCTAACAATATATATTTCTTTACTGCCCACGAGGGGCTAAACACAGAGGGGACAAACAAGGACAGACAAACGGATTAAGTCGATTATATCGACCCCAGTGCGTAACCGGTACTTAATTTATCGACCCCGAAAGGATGAAAGTCAAAGTCGACCTCGGCGGAATTTGAATTTAGAATGTAGCAGCAGACGAAATACGGCTACGCATTTCGCCCGGCGTGTTAACGTTTCTCTGCCAGCTCGCCGCCTTATATTCCTAACAACATAGGTGTTTCTTACACCTTAGTCATATTTAATGGCAATTATAGGTTTGGGTTTTGGTAAATTGATATAGACACATTGCAACCTATATTAATTTTACACACACACACACACATATATATTACAAAAGAAAATTTAGAAAATGGAGATATAGCATTAATAAAATCTATTATCTGCAAAAATCCAACATTTTCTATTACAGCTATTTCAATTTAGCCTAAAAGATTAAATTACAATAATTAAATCATTATATCTGGCAAAAATCTCATCAGAGGGGTAGAAAAGATGTATCATTAGGTCATTAGGCGTTGTGTTTTTGTCTGTACATATATATTCCCCTTCCATTCCAAGACGCTGAACAGTTATCTCCCTTACCCACAACAATAACAATAATAATGATAACCAATTACCTCCCCTTGTTTTTCTACTTCTGAAGTCATTCACTCGTAAATATCATCACGTAGGACATGGACAAAATTTATTCTTAAGAAAATGCATATTCAAATAGGTAGAAAAATAATATCATGAATATCGATAGTGAAACCGGTCGATATATTAAAAAGTGCATTAAAACTATGTAAAATGTGTGTATTTTCCTTTCTTAATTTCTTATATATATTACAACTCACCACGTAGGGATAATCGAAATTCCTCCTTTCTGTTACTACTATAATACATATATATATACATACATAATACTACCAACATGCATACATACATGTATACGTCTGTATATATATATATATATATATATATATATATATATATATATATATATATATGAGTGGGCCAAAATAAGTTCAGTACAGTCTGAAATTGTCAAAGACATGCTTCAATTTTTCTAAAATTGAATGAAATAAATAAAATAATGAAGCTTGTACACGTATTTGCACAGGAACAAAATGAATAACAACGTAATATGAATAAAATGGCAAGAGTTTTGCTGCATGTCTTTTGGCCCACGCTGCGTGTATGTATATGTATATATATAAATATATATACATATTTATATATGTATATCTATATATATGCATATATGTACATACATATATATATGCCCATATATATGTATATATATGTGTATATATATATATTATATATGTATATATATATACATATTATATACATACACACAAACACATGCACGTATATAAATGTTCCATCACACGTATACACATATACTTACTGGTGTTATATTGATGTTTTCACAAGAATAACCAACACCACGTCTTTTCGACATATCCTTTTCTGTATTTTGTTTTTATTCGTAGCTTTTACCTTTTTTTTCTCGAATGACTGCCCAAGAGTGTAGTTATGTTAAACTTACATCTATGTTAACAAGGTATTATTTTGTTCTAAATCAGAAATCTGTTTCATCTGTCAACAACTCTTATTTTCCACATGATATCATAGGTCAAATATTTGTGGGAAAATAAGGTATAAGATTCCTTGCCAGATTTCATAAGAGATATGCTAATGATCTACGTGACACGACAGTAAACAAACAAACAAATACAATAAACGATCAGTGTGATGATTTCAATACAGCTTGCAAACGTTTACACATTTACTCATTCGAACTACTTTCGCCATGTTATTATTTGCGCTTTCAGCTTTGCAATGGCCGAATGGCTACGGATAGAACGCATCAACCGTTTCATTTCATGCGTTGCCATCTTATATCGCGTTACTTGTAGAAAGTTCTTAGGTGTTTTACATACACTGTCTTAGTATTGCATGTTCATTTTATGAAAATGCGATGCGTACATGAAATGAACGAATACAGATCTTTATTCTAGATAACAAAAGAAGGATAAGTCAAAATGTTATTAAGAATATTCGAGGTTGGAAACGAACGAAAAGAGAAAAAAAAAAAAGGAGAGAAGGAACAAATACTCTCGTGTTATTGGCATTGTATTCTTTTAAATGAAATGCATAATTGGGAGATGATCTTTGTTTCGTAGTTAGCTTCAAAGAAATATGACAAAGCTTAAAACGATATTAAAACAGCCAATCCAAGCCATGCAGTTTAATAGGCTCGTCTCATTTTTTTTTATGGCTTAGTCAAAGGAGGAAGGGCAACATACATGACCTTTGCAAGGCCTCCGAGACCGGGGAGAGGGAAAGGGCGGAAGAAATCACGATTCATAGCAACTCATAACTTGCTGCAGTAGGATGCAACGGTTTAGAATACCGAGATATCGAGTTAGCTTTTCACCGAGAATATCATCCGTCTCCGAGTAAAAATGTCTCTCGTTAAAACAGCCAAGGGACAAATGATGATTTTAAGCTGGGTTACAGGTCTGGTGTGCCCCATTCAATTCAATATGTGCCTATCTCAAATATTTTCCTCTTATTTTGAATTTATCAATTTCATATGGATGAAAGAACTGCTTCATCAACTTTAGTCGAATTTAAATCGCTGAAGTTGTGTCACAGCAATATAAATAGAATAGAGTAAAAAGTTATCTCAGTTAATACACGGCGGGTGTTTTGTAAGAATCAGAAAAAACGTCAGACTGCACGCATTACGGCATTTAATCCGGTGCCAGTAAAGTAAGGAACTTGTCGAGAATTGGTGTCGTTATATTTTACTGTATTCTGTCTCTCGATATTGTGGTTTCTATAAAAAATTTGAAATTATTAATTTGGAATAATTTCTAACGATAAGAAACTAATTATTTGTATAAAAATATACTCATACTTATTGTGCAGGATTTAGTGGTATTTCAATCCAAGTCCATGAGATTAGAGACTGTAATTCGAGTCGCTTCACCATACACAGCTTCGTTATATCTATGATTGGTGTACACTATCTATAACCACTTATACGCAGAATTTGGTGTTCTTTGTAAAATCCGAGTTATATATATATATAATATATATATATATATATATAGGGTATTCGACTCGTACATATATATATATATATATATATATAATATATATATATATATATATATATATAACATGACGCAGTTTTGTCAAAAGCATGTATTATGAACTATGAAGTTAAGAAATATATCTTTAAATGTGATTTTTCGCTTTCATTTATGCTAATTCTACCATGGATTTTGCACGCAATTGAATTAAACACGTTGTCTAGTTTTCTGATTTCAGGTATTTCAGTTCGCATACAGTATTCTTAACTTGTGAGTTGCATAAAATTAATGTCATTTTCCTATTTCTCTAAAACTAATGCATTGAAAATGATCGCGTTAACTTTGTATAATTTTTACCGTCAAGATGCGTAAAACTAAATTTTGTAAGTGGAAGGTATATACAGTTGACTGAGTAAACACAAGTACAGTAAAATTCTATGTTTAATATGCTACAATTTATATCACACATCCCAGTTTCGATTGTCGAGATTGTCTAAAAGAATCTATGTCTTGTATAATAACACGTTCTGACAAAACTTAGGGTACCAACAAGGTTCTTGACCCCACGTAAGCGTATAATATATGTGTGGACATACACAAACACAGGCACATACATATACAGTAGAATTGTGGACAGTATTCTCTGAATATTAAAGAGCAGACACTTCACTATAATGCAAAATATTTCTTTTATACATATAAAATAAATTGGTGATTAAAAAATATGTAGATAGTAAAATTTCAGAACATGAATAGTATATTTCTATAAAAAGTGAAATCCATGCATAATACGGTACTATGCATTGTACATGGATTTTATTAAGCCATCAGATGTAAGGCCAAAACTTAATGAACATAAGGCAGCCTGACAATTTGTCTTTTCTTTTCGCCCGCTGCCGAAATTTTTAGGTTTTTTTGAAAATCAAAAGAACATAGAATTTTGACACTCTTTTACGCTAGCTATATATATATAATTGTGGAGGCGCAATGGCCTAGTGGTTAGGGCAGCGAACTCGCGGTCGTAGGATCGCGGTTTCGATTCCCAGACCGGGCGTTGTGTGTGTTTATTGAGCGAAAACACCTTAAAGCTCCACGAGGCTCCGGCAGGGGGTGGTGATCCCTGCTGTACTCTTTCACTACTCTTTCTCTCACTCTTTCTTCTGTTAGCCTGCTCGCTTAGCCAGCGGGGTGGCGTCATTCGAAGGCTAAAACAATGCGAACGCATTGTGATCAGCGATGTGTAGCAACATCTGATGGTCTGGTCGGTCACGTGATCACGTGATATATATATAATTAGTTCTATATAGATTATTTCTATGTATCAAAGATGTTTAAATAAATAATGTTTGCTACAAAAACAAATAAAGGCAGCTAGAGGAAAAAGCCAGCGAAATGTCGAAAGAAAAGTAAGAGTAGAAAGTGAAGTTTTACAGTTCACTACTCACTTTATTCAAGTATTTAGAATCTGTTTATGTACTTTCTCTTAAATGCCATAAAAATATCACGGTGTGTCAGGAGTTCTGGCCTCATACCACTTTCTTATATTTGATTTAGAAGGTAAGACCTTTGAAAAAAAAACATATTGGTTTAGATATCTTGCCGAAAGCGAGACCGTATTATAATACTGTATCATAACAGTAAAAATCAGCATCTCTTCTTCTCTTCCTTACCTGAAGCATCGAACAAAAATTGAACTTCACTTTCCTTCTTCCTTCCTTCCTTCCTTCCTACCTACCTACCTACCTACCTACCTACGCACTTACATACATACATACGTACGTACATACATACATACACGCATGCATACATGACTTCATAAATACTGTCATAGGTACATAAATGCATACATACATTCATACACACACACGCATATATATATATATGTATATATATATATATATAAGTATAGAAGCATGTGTGTGTGTGTGTGTGCTTTTTTATGGCAATAGTTTCTGTTGTGAGCAACGCTTTTCCTCGTAAAATCGACCAGTCTAAGTATATATTTCTTTTTTTTTTACCGTTCTTTTACAGTTGTGCAACCCTTGAATTAAGTATTTACAGAAAATATTACAAAAACGATACGAAACAGTCATAGCATTTAATGCTTGACTACGCCTATTATAACTACTGACAAATTTCTCGTCGTTTATACACATTTCAACGATATACTTGACCAACTTCAACAATCGAAATATTAAAGCAAAACGCTAAGTAAGAATATGATGATCAAACTAAAACATACTATAAACATATGGCTTACATAGTGAGGGATTGGAAAATTATTTCCAGGTAATTTCCTAGTTTAAATGTTTGGCTCAATAATCTAAATGACATAAGACTTTCCAGTGTTCTGCTGATCGAAGGCGTTATTCGTAGGCGAGGAGAAACAGTAATAGTTAATGCTTTGAGTATCAAAAAAAATATATATATATAATAATAATAATTTTCGTAATTTTTTCAGACATTAGACTTTTTTGTAAGCCTAGTACTTATTCTATCGGTCTCTTTTACAAAACCGCTAGGTTACGGGAACGTGGGGGGAGACAAACACAAAGTCACACACACACACACATATACGACGGGGATTCTTCTATTTTCCGTCTGCCACATCCACTCACAAGGCTTTGGTCGGCCCGAAACTATAGTAGAAGACACTTGGCCAAGGTGACATGCAGTGGGACTGAACCCAGGACCATGGGGTTGGGAAACAAGCTTTTTACTGCTCAGCTAAACCTATTTATAAATATTTGTAAAAAATTAAAAAGGGCGTTTAAATCTTCTAAGTGAAATTGTTAAACATAGCTCAACACAAGAGGCAAGGGGCTGAAAACGACTTCAAAAGAAAAATAATAATAATCATATATTAACGGCAGTAGTAATAATAAAATAATTCTGTGGCCCTTAATCTGTGACCCTGACTAGATTTTGATTTTTCTTGGAGCTATTATTTCAGTTAATTTACACTACGTGTACGTCAGTTCATCAGATTTTTCGATAGTCGTATGCAAAAACGCGTGACTAGAAGTCCAGTTCGCATTCACGTGTTTCCAGGTTCGTATGGTTTGGAGCACAATCTAAATTATGCATTTCTTTAATGTCTACCATTTCACTTAAAATCTCAGGCCAGGTCGTTGATTTCTACTAACCAATTTTGGACTGAATTTCCAAACTATTTAAAAAAAAAACATAGGATACCAACTAGACTCTTACCCCACGTTAACAAATAATATATGTGTGGACATACACAAACACAGACACACACATATATATAGAATGGAATTGTGGACAATATTCTCCGACTAAATTTCTCGCTTAAAATATGCGCACGCGGCACGTGTGTTTATTAAAAGCTTAAATCTTATAACCGATCACCGGGTAATGACTGAAGAAAATCTGATATTGGGGTATATAAGCTCGCTAAAGAAAAATGTGAGTTTTCCAAACGCGTAGGAAAACCCACCTTTTTTCTGTCGAGAACCCACCTTTCTTTAGTCGATACCCGGTGTTCGCTTATAAGCTTTAAACTTATAAAATATGATTATTATTATTTACAGAATTGTAAGATTCGACACCACTTTTCTAAAAAAAAACAACAACTCGTAGAAAAAATGTCATATACATATGTAGGCGCAGCCGTAGCTGTGTGGTAAGAAGCTACTACTATAGCTTCGGTCGACCAAAGCCTTGTGAGT
>NC_043002.1:6593971-6603971 GCF_006345805.1 Octopus sinensis
AAACAATTTGAGTGAAAAATTATTACATTTAACAGAGTAATCTGAACACTAAAGGGTTGAAGCAATCAACCGATTAGTCGAGTGGCCTATTCTTACTATGCCACATGTAGGAACAGTCCTCCATTTAGGCATCATATGGATTGCCAAGGCTGGGATGCGTATGTTCTTAACTTTTCTGTAAGAATTGTTCTGGAATTAAACGAGAATAGAAAAAAAAAAAAAATGAGTGACGAAGAAGGCAATGAATTTGAATTTTATCTCATCTCCAATATTCTGTAACCTTGTATGCTAGGAAAAAATATTAAATATATGTAACGATCGTATCTCTATTCAATATATATAGATGTCTGTCGATTTCAGATGAACTGAACAGCCTGTTCATTGAATTGAACTGAACAACCTGTTCATTGAATTCCACGGACACGTGCACCTTTAACGTAGTGGAGGCACATGGCCCAGTGATTAGAGCAGCGGATTCGCGGTCGAGGGATTGCGGGTTCGAATCTCAGATCGGGTGATGTATGTGTTTATGAGCGAAACACCTAAGCTCCACGCGGCTCCGGCAGAAGGTAATGGCGAACTTCTGCTGACTCTTTCGCCACAACTTTCTCCCTCTCTTTCCTCCTGCATCTTGCAGCTCACCTGCGACGGACCGGCGTCCCGTCTAGGTGGGGAACCTGTACACCAAGGAAACCGGGAAACTGGCCCTTATGAGCCAGGCGTCGCTCGAGAAGGAACAAACAAACAAAATCCTTTAACGTAGTTCTCAGGCGGAATTAGTGTGAAACGGTGAGCGATAAAAAAATCCTGCATCTTTGAGTTACATGTACAACCAGCTAAGGGACGTCTTCACAGTCTCTGTTTGTGCCAAACTTCACTTGCAACACGTCGGTCAATCTGACACTTTAGTACAAAACACTTGCCTAATATGTCACTCGGTAGGATCGAAACCAGGACCTCGTGACTGCTTAACTATTCTTAACCATTCAGACTTGTTGCACCGATTCAGTTGAATATAGAAATAACTCTTTGACGTTCTTCTATATTTTTATTGAATGGATGACGCAATGTAATGTTGCATTCTAGAAATATTCTACTTTCTGATCCAGTTTCGATTCCTTAGAATAATATTCTCATGTAATTTTATTCATACATTTGAATTAAAATGTCGATAGGAAAATCTATTTCTCGCTTTCCTTTCTATACATTTAAGATTTAATAGCTATTCAAGTAATCCATATTCAAAATTCTCATTAAGCATAATCAATTGCCTCGCATTTAATTATTGCAGGCGTTAATGAAAATACGGGATAATACAGATTTCTTTGAACGAAACTCTACATCTCTTTGTACAAAACACTATATTTCAATATTTCTTCATTTTTCAATATATCCTTTCTGCAATTTTTCCGTTTTGAAAATCGCACGAATTTTGCTTCGACATTAATATAAAATATATAATATATTCGTTCATCTATCTCCTCCAAAGCCATTAATTCCATCGTTTCTGTGTTGTACCATATTGACAGTTTTCTTTTGTACTCGAGAGATCTCAAAAAACTTCGCGTATAAAATTTGCTGAAACGATCACAGATTTGGTTATAAAATTTGCAACTTTCTCATTAACAATTTGTAAAATTTCCCCTCTTCTCCATCTCTTGCGCGCGCACACACAGAGACACACGCACACATACGCACACACACATGTACGTATATGTATATACATAGTCACAAACGTGTGTGTGTGTATATATCTATATATCTATCTATCTATCTATCTATATATATATATATATATATATATATCTTTATACATATACATATATGTGTGTATATATATATATATATATATATATGCACAAACACATACATGTACGTATGTATTCTGAATGTATTTTGTGCCTCTCGTTTGTAAATATTGTAATTTTTCGTTTATTTGATATAGTTTTTAGTTCAGAGAAAGAATAAGCGAAAAACAGTTGATTTTTTTTCTTAAAAGAAAATAAATACTATACAAAAAAAAAAAAGAAAATTACCATAAAGGCATTTTGAAATAAAAGGCTTGTTGGAATAAAAACAATTTTGCTATAAAAAGTAATTTCATTATCAGCGCTAGAAACGAAATGATCAACTCTAGGAGACGAATCAATATTTTGCAATAATTTACAATTATCCGATAACTTTTTTTTTATCTTCTATGATTCCAAGTACGTTAGAAAGCATATATAATTTTAGTGTTTTAATATTGATAATGTATGAAACATTGATTGATGTTGACTGTGCTGAGGGCATTAAATTTATAGGGGACAGAATATAGAATACTATGACGTACAGAATTATCATAGGTATATAAATTGCCAAAGCCGATCGAAATTAGCCTTAAGTTTATCATGACTCTACTCACGAGCTCACGCTAATATTGAATATGGTTTGTCTTCATTTGACGGCATGAAGCAAATTTCAAAAAAAGCAAGAATCAGAGTACCGTTGGAACTTTTCTAAAGAACATCGATTATGTTTAATAAGTGAATTAGCAACAACCGAAAGTAGAAATAGGACTCAGTTGATAAATTATTTAAAAACTTGTCTTTTGTTCTACGGCTCGAGTAATTTTTTAAAAATATGTATCCATTTTCTTTTATCTGTTCCAGTCATTACACTGCGGCCATGCTGGGGCAACGCCTTGAAGAAAAAAAAATTGTCGAACGAATCGACCCCAGTACTTCACTTTTCTGAGCCTGATACTTATTCTATCGATGTCTTTCGCCGAACTGCTAAGTTACGAGGGAGTAAACAAACCAACAAAGGTTGTCAAGCGGTGGTGGGGTCAAACACAGACACAAAGATATATACGTGCTCGCACACGCACACACACACACATATATATTTAAGATAGGCTTTTTTCAGTTCCCATCTGCCAAATACACTCACAAGGCTTTGGTCGGCATGAGGCTATAGTAGAAGACACTTGCCTAAGGTACCACGCAGTAGATCTGACCCCGGAACCATGTGATTCGGAAGCCTATTATTATATATTTATTTTTATAGGAAAAGGCTGTGGGTTAGCAGAATCGTTAGAAAGTCGATATTTATTCAGGTTGTTCACGTATTGAGTTTAAACCGCATAATGCTCGACTTTGATATAAGTTATATGATGTATAAAAAAATGTAATATACAAATAAATATCTGTAAATATAAAACCATCCGAATTTCTGAGTACCTCATTTCTTCTAATATAAAATACCTGTACATCATCTCCAAACCTTCTAATATATATATATATATATATACAAGCAAAATAGCTAGTTGCAAAATCTCAAAAAGAGATAAGAGAAGTAACTGTACTAACAAGTAAAGTTAACCGCCACATCAATGTGGCTGTTCCGTGTTACCACCAGTATAATCCGCTGGTGATTTGGGACATCACTTTGAAAGTACCAGTCAATCATATTAATGATAAAAGTTCTTAAATGAATCTCTTACTGATTTGGTAATCTCTATGTTTTTCAACTATTACTTTATGGCAACAAAATGTTGCACATTGAAACGCTACACCTGTTGTTAAATCCGGTAAGGCCATAAATACAAACATATTTATAAAAGACAGATTACCGCATAGGTTTTATCTACCAAATTCCACGCAAAAAAGTATTCGTTACATTAAGCCTACAGTACAAGACACTTTCTCGTGACGTCCTGTACCAGAACATTCGAATCAGGAACGGCTCGTTGCAAAACGAAATTAATAACGACACGTCTATGACTGTGCCGATACACAACACACGCACACACACAAACACACACATATATATAACCAACATGCATACAGATATATATATGTATATATATATATATATATATATTATATATATATATATATATGTATGTATGTATGTATGTATGTATGTATATTAAATTGTTCTAAAAAAAACGTTATACACACGTTTCTAAAATAACATATCATTGGAAAATTTTCAAGAAAACTTTGAAGAATGTTGGTAATTTTATTCCGTGATTTTATCAGACTGATATTTAATATCCTGGAACCGGAGAGCAATACAAAATATGAATATTTCTATCAAGCATTTCGATTGTATCACTTATTAAATGTATGCATGTATACATCTTTTATGTTTTGTATTTTATTTGTTTCAGCTATTTGACTACGGACATGCCGGGGTACTGCCTTGAACAAATCGCAAACAATGCAAGTAGTTAGTGCCTATTTTCTGTTTATTTTGCCAAAGAGCTAAATTACGGGAACGTAAACAAACCAACAGTGGTTGTCGTTGCGGTGGGAGCGACAAACACAAGCTCAAAGACGCACAGACGCACCACACACGCATTTGTCAGTTCAGGGCTGTAGTAGAAGACACTCGCCAAGGTTCCACGCAGTGGGATTGACCTCGAAACCCCGTGGTTGCAAAGTGAGATCTTCATTTAACCTAAACCTGTATATCCCCAAAAACGTATGAAATAAACTAATTGAGAATTCCTAGCAATTTCAGAATCAAATGCTTTGCTTAAGAAACTGTAATACACTGAAAGAAGTCGATAGATAACCAGCAGCAACAAGTATCAGAATCCAGCATCAAAGTATATAAAGGTAGAAACAGGCATATGTATGAATAATCAATCAGATAGCCTTAGAAACATAATCGATCAGATAGACTTAGAAACATAGCCAACATAAAGATTGAACATAACAAACTGCGGTTCCTTCTTTAGGTGCCTAACGGATATCAATATGATTTCAAATTCTGTAAGCAGGCTCATTACATCCGTCGGTGTTTATCAGTCATAGAAATATATGCTCTATTGTTACCTGGGAATATCAACGTGATCACCGTGACCGACCAGGCTATCAGAGGTTGCTACACATTGCTGGTCACAATGCGCTTCGCATTGTTTTAGCCTTCAAATGACGCCACCCCGCTGGCTAAGCGAGCAGGCCAACAGAAGAAAGAGTGAGAGAAAGTTGTGGCGAAAGAGTACAGCAGGGATCGCCACGACCCCCTTGCAGGAACCTCGTGGAGCTTTAGGTGTTTTCGCTCAATAAACACTCACAAAGCCCGGTCTGGGAATCGAAACCGTGATCCTGCGACCGCGAGTCCGCTGCCCTAACCACTGGACCATTGCGCCTCCACACCTGGGAATATACTAGGCCATAATTACAAACTTAACCACCTTTTAAACGATCACACTGCAAAAAGAAAATAAATTGAACCAAATAGATTAAAAAGTACAAGTCAATCATCTCTACATAACTCCTCTAAAGAATAAACTAAAATATACGAATAACACATAAACTAATCGACGTAGATACAATAAAACCATGAACACTGTCGAATATCACCAACGTATTCAGAAACAGACGAAATAATATCATACGATAATCAAATATGTACACTTAACGACCAAATACACATACATATTCTAAATCAGATATGATTACTGATTGAACCACAACTAAAAAAATCTCTATATATATAAACGCCAAAATGTCTGTGTGTGTGCCCTTTATACAAATCCACAATTTTTCAGTTAGAGGGCTCGCACTTTCTATTGTCATTTAAAACCGTCCAAGGGTGGTTGTGCACATCTTTACATTTCCCCAGTCACCCCGCAAAGCCATTAAAAATTCAATAGAAGTGACTTTTTTGTGAATTTTCTATCCAAAACCCAATCAATATGCCCGAAACTTGATACGTCAATTGAATGCCAGCTAGCTGTATGTGATTGGTCAGAGATTTGGACAGTACTCGCGTGTATGTGTGCACGCACGCAGCTGCATATGCATGCACTAGCACTATGACACGGCGTTGCTGGGTCATAGTGCTAGTCTTAAATAATTCATAATAGGGAATGACATTACTAAATAAATAATTTAATAATTCCACCCAAAAATTAAAATTTCTACTCACTGGAAAACCTGTTCTAAAGCTTTATCTCCTCCACATGCTATGACTAAAAAAGCCGGATTCAAGCTCAATGCGGCTGAAGTGACAGTAACCTTCCGATAAGAAGCATAGAAACAAGTACTGGGCAATCTAACCTATACGCAATCTATCTAAGCATAACTATTTGACTGTAAAAGCACTTCATATCGAATTCTATAATTCTATGCTTCCACGCATACCGAACCACTTTTATTATACGTAACATTTTAAGTCAGTCTTGAGTTGTGAACCAAACTTTTTCTTTATTCCTTCAAAAATATTATACACAGGGGTTGGACAAAATAATGGAAACACCTAACATCATAGCATCATAATTTTGGAATATCTATAAAACCGTCAAAAGCTTGTTTATTTTTATTTTTGTTGCTTTATTATTAGTGTTGTATAATATGGTTTGCTACAATTGCTGTTTCTTTTCAGATATCATCAGAAAAAGTAATTAAAATTCATTAAAATGGCAGATCTATCGGACTTTCAAAGAGGTTAAATTGTTGGTGCTTGTATGGCAGGTGCTAGCGTAACGAAAACAGCCGAAATGTTTGGTGTATCAAGAAGTACTGTATTGAAAGTAATGACAGCTTTTGAAAAAGAGGGAAAAGCCTCCTCGTCGAAACAAATCTCCGGAAGTAAACCAAAACTTTTAGATAGGGACCGTCAGACTCTCACGCGAATTGTTAGAAAGGATCTCAAAAGTACAGCTCCCAAAATTACTGCATCGCTTAATGACCACCTCGAGAACCCAGTTTCCACAAAAGCTTTTCACCGGGAGCTGCACAAAGCCGGATGTCACAGGAGGGCTGCAATCAGAAAACCACTACTTTCAAAAATAAACGTTGCAAAGAGATTAGAGTGGAGTAAAGACCTACAGAATTGGTCCCCAGAGCAGTGGAAGACTGTTATTCTATAGTTGCGGAACTGTTTCTGGAGGGAAACGCAATTGAACATTTATGGTGCATTTTGGAGAAATAAATAAGGAGTCAATATCTTCCAGCATCATCACTACAAGAACTGGAGACTGTTTTAGCTGAAAAACAATTCAAACTTTGTACGAGTCCACACCTCGTAGAATTCAAGCTGTAATTACTGCTAAAGGTGATCCTACCCCATATTAAAATATATTTGTTTAAAATTTTAAGGTGTTTCCATTATTTTGTTCAACCCCTGTATATCCCGAATACGCTAGAATTTTTAAATTAATCTTTTAGTACAAAAGCGTCTTAGGTGTAATCATTTCTTTAATTAGGTTTAGAGCGCTAAAACTTTCTGTTTTCATTCCATAGTTCTTGTATCAAACCAAACTAAACCAAACCTATCACTATGATTTCAACGTTTAATATAGTGGAAATCATTCCATATTTATGCAAATACCATTATTCTTATATCGAGAGCACACCTAAATTTCTAAGCTAACCTTTGACATTAAAACCCTGAATGATCATTCACTTTGTTAAATTTTTACTCCCTTATACCATTAAATCAACGTTATTAAGTATTTTCCAAAATCTTATAATCTCTGCTGCGTACACATTAATTCACATTTAATGAAGTAAACAAATTTCATCATACGGCACATCTGTGATCTTAAACTTGAATTAATTGGTTTTTCATCGTGTAAATTATTAACCAAAAGCCCATTCCATACATGAATCGCAACGTCTAGGTCACGGGTTCTCAAACATTTTTTTCTTAATCTATGACCCCTTTGATTGTTGTTTTATTCTGGAGGACCCCTAGAGCGATTTGATGTTTTAGAACTAGTTTTGTATAAACCTCTTTCAAAATACCTATTTTTTTCACACATTAACTTGTGTAGGTTGAACTATGTAAAATGTCAGAGAAAAAAACCAAACTGTTTCTTGCAATATATATCAATGCATACATCTACAGCAAAAGTTTTTCAGGGTCTCTTAAAATGTTATTTTGGATCCTCATTTCCCTATTTTGTCACGTTGACCCTATGCCCGCCCCAACAAAAAATCTTAGTGATCATATAAACCCCGGTTGAGAACTACAGGTCTAGATAAGTAACTTTACTAACTTCCTTAATTCTTGCATTGTCATCTAAATCTCAGCTGTATTCTGCATAACATGCAGTAAATACTCGAAAAACTCGAAATTAGGAACGAATATGGCATCAAAGTATGTATAACATCCATTAAGTTGCCTAACCAAGCCTAAATTCTTTTCACATAATTCTCTTAGAAAACTGTAGCCGCACCATCCTAAATAGAGATACGTTAACATATGACGACAATTACACACCATCAATCATATACACACTTCGAAACTTCCTAAAACATGGTTCGTAAAAGAGACAAACATACAATACATAGTAAAACTGTTTAACTCTTTCAACTTTTATTAATATTGCAATAATGCTGGAGGCAATGGCTGGTCAATATAAAAAAAGGACTCAATGAAAATTTCTGTGATGTAACGAAGGCATATCTATTGAAAGAGGAGTCCATCGTTGCTGCACCTGTACAAAAGAATATGGGTTCCTAGCAGGA
This sequence comes from Octopus sinensis, assembly GCF_006345805.1. NCBI lineage: Eukaryota > Metazoa > Mollusca > Cephalopoda > Octopoda > Octopodidae > Octopus > Octopus sinensis. Next base: position 6,602,443 of record NC_043002.1, read on the forward strand.
CTGGGAAGTCAAATACTGTTGCTAATGATTAAGGAAATAATAACACGATGACATTACATTAATCGAGATCAAATTGTAGCCAACACGGGTGCATATAATTTTTTTTTCTTTTTCTTTTTACAGTAAGGTTGTGAAGGAAAGCATATTGCTTTAAATCTTAAGATGGTCTAGCAGATATTCCTTGATCCAGATATCGTGGTCATTTGTAGTGCTTGAGTTAAGGAGTTGCATCTACTCCTCAAGAACCCAACTTCAAGCCCACTTTGCTCCAGCGAGTTGATACGTGTATCTATGTAAATATGTATGTATGTCATTATTCAGTTTATTTGAAGATTTCTTGCCAATAGAGAAAATACCGGTTTCTAACCTAGATCCAAGGTTCCTTCATTGGAATTGCAACATCATAAACAGGGTATTTTTGTATGTATGTATGTATGTATGTATGTATGTATGTATGTATGTATGTATGTATGTATGTATGTATGTATGTAAGTATGTATATATGTATGTATGTATGTAAGTATGTATATATGTATGTATGTATGTATGTATGTATGTATGTATGTATGTATGTATGTATGTATGTATGTATGCATGCATGTATGTATGTATGTATGTGTGCATGTATGTATGTATATATGTATGTATGTGCAAATTTGTATGTTTTATGTATGTATTCTCCTGCATATAGTTACATATCTAGACACCATCGTATATATTTACATGATAAATTTCTGGAAAGTTTTACAGATTTTTAGTTTCAGTGATGGATTGGATCTGTAGTCTTCGACTTAGCTTTCTCCTTTCTGGTTTTGAGAAGCCTAATTTCTCAAGATTGGTATGTAGGCAGCGTGTTATATATACCAGAGCCCCAATAATTACAGGTATAAATTCGGCGAATTTATTTGCATACATGCATACTCATCAGTTAAAATTAAAATATAGTATTTGGTGTCGAACTATAATAAAGTGATTTAGAGACCTGACGATTGGGGTCGCGTTTTAAGAAATGTTCCTGTAAAACACTGCGTGCTTAAGGAACCGTAAAAGAACCTCAAGATACACGTGTAGCAGAGATTTAGAAATGAGTAGTAAGTATTAAAATAAAATTCTTTTATATGGTGTGATGATGGGGACTGCTATCTCTAAATAATATATATATATATATATATATATATATATATATATTCCACTAGGACTTACTCCATTTCATTCTTGCGCAACTCTACTAAGTTCTTTCGCTAGCTGCAAAGCCCTTTCTGCTGTATTTGTGGAAATACGCTTACTGATATTTTTTATTACAGACAAGACCGGTGCTAATGTAGAAAACACCCGTCAAAGGCATATGTCTTCTAATATTATCCATGCAAAATCATTTGGAATTATATTGTAACAATCGTTTAGACTTTGTATAGTCGTTCTGAAATGATATTTTAATCCCTATCCTGTGGCATTTCTTATGGCTGCCGCAATTGCGTTTATAACTGCAGCACCCCTTGAAAGTCTATGTATGCATCTACAGATACGCT
>NC_043002.1:6613971-6628971 GCF_006345805.1 Octopus sinensis
TTCAATATAAGGCTGGAAGATTCGTTAAAATGCACCGCGGGATTTGTAGTGACTCTGCATTGACAGTTCAAATCATACCATGTTTAACTTCGCTGTTCATTCCTGGGGTTGATGAAAAAAGCATCAATACATGGATATGGATAGGTTGGACTGTTAGAAAGTCGAGAAGATGCCTTCATGGTATGTAGAAGGTTGGTAAACCTGGACAACTGTATAGAACAATGCAGTACCCGCACACATGGAACAAGACGATATTTGCCCATCTGGAATGTCTTTTGTCAAGGCTGATCTGAGGCAAAACATCAACTTGTAAATGACAACCTTATATTGCACTTCATAAAATTGGGACCAGCAGACCGTTGTTAACACGGTGAGTTGGTAGACTTGTTAGCACAACAGGCTGAATGTTTTGCGATATATGTTCCAGCTCTCTACAATCAGAACTCAAGTTCTGCTGAGAGTACCTTACCTTTCCTTAGTCAATAAATGAAGCACCAGTTATGTAGTACGGCAAATCTCCTCCATTCCACTCTCCCTTTCGCTTTCTCCTTCTCCCTCTCACGGAATCGATTACTTTTCGCGCGAGAAAAGTTAGAGTGAACCATTCATAGAATCACTTTTTCCGTAAATGGAGATGTTGAGTGAGGAGCTAACAAAGTTTCAAGCAGACACTGATATGTTTCTTGAATTCCATTAGAAGAAGCCGATATGCAGTATAAATATGGAAGTAAAAAAAAAAAGAAAAAAGTAAAATATTGATAATCCTTTCTACATTGTCCACAAGACTAGCTTTCATATGCTATACACAACTTAAAGGTTGCAAAACATTTGAGGTCATACAAATATGAATTACCAGGAGTATGGGGCAAACAAGTAATGCAGTATGTTGAAATAATTTGGTACACAAAACAAATAAGGGAACTCGCCCACACAGACTTGGGATAACGCCTTACAACATTCCGCTCCTATCACCAGACCCTTGGTTTATCTTTAATTTATCCGTAAACAGTTCATGTAGTCAAATTGTAAGGGCGCGGGCAGTTGGTGGTTGATTTTATACCTCTGTCTCCTAGTTAGCATAATGTTATTCGTGTCCCTATTCGAGTAATTAAACAACTCCAACAGGTTTCTGTTACTGATACGGATAATAATCAAATTCAGTCAATACGGTCCAATAATCACTCTTCCACGGAAAACTGCCATTATCTTTATTTTCCCTCTGTATCCATTCTTTTTTCTCCTTTTTCTTCGTACAGTCCGTATTTTTTATGTCTTCATGTTCAGACTGTTCACCATCGCTGCAGGACAAAGCTCGGAGCTTCTGAACAAACCATGGCTGCTGAAGGACGCACGTCAGCATTGTGGCAACCTTCTTCTTCAGCTTCTAGAGCCAGTGGAACAGTGTATGGGGTTTTGTCTTTGCTTCTGCCCATGCTATTTTCGGAGCTGGGACCGATGCTCTAAGAACAACTGAGGAAGCATCAGTTATTTTACCTCAGGTGACTGCCTTTGGGACCGCATTTACTGCTATCTTCTTTCCTCTTTTTCTAGTTTTTAAAAAATATTTTTTGCTCCTTTTGTCGCTAAAATATGCTCAACTGAATTTTATTGCCACAAATGAATCGGTTGGGACTTCTGCTCCGCGCCACTATTCCAACTGACACATTCACTCTCTTTAATGGAGTATAGCTCTGTGTTTTTCTGTTGGGCTTCAGGAATCAAAAGAACCGAAAGTTCGTGCAGGTCTCACCCGGCCACATTTTATTAAGGAGCTCTTCTACACTCACCAGCCATCGTACTGTGCATCATCGGTGCAAACGACCAACGCTAGGATTAATATCTCTGCTCATGAAACTTGTTTTTTTTTTCATAGAATACGGTGGCACGAAGCCTATGGACATGTGTGTGATGCGTCTGCTCTACCTGCCTATTCGTTTCAGTCTTAAAATCCATGTATACACTTTACTGTATGGGTCAATTGAAGAAGTGCATCTCACATTTACTGGCCAGAGGGTATATAGATGCCCACCCACCTGCAACACAGAAATTTATCTGAAATAGAAGTAATTTCCGGATATTCCTCCCCTACACATTCTTCATTTTGTAGATCTGGCTACTCAGTCAGCTTTACATGACACAGCATTTGATTTGTGTCTTTTAGAGCATTTACCCAGCTGCGCTATAGCTATCTTTTCGAATCGTCGTAGATTTGAGGCAATTCTTTGTGTCTGAAGCCTCTTTGTAGCAGATTTCTAGTCATTTGCTAATGTTTTATAAATGGGTTAACGGCTGCGTTTTGCCCTGTTTTTTGTTCTCACAATTTCTAACAATTTCTCCATCCTTCTCCAAGTTTCCTCTCCTCATTGCTACATAATGTTAGGTGGTACTACTGATCGTAGGCTTTGGCCAGCCCTGTGCTACTGGAGGAGGCGTTTTTAGCTACATATTCGATGCTAGTCCCTGCTACTGGTGGTACTGGTTATAACGTGATTTTGCTGGCTTGTTCTCCAGCAATTCCTGTACCGGTTAATGATAGTGTCAAGCAAACATCGATAGAAGAAGTCATAGATTTGTACCATGGTTGCTATCTGTTGCTATTTTATTTTTCTACTCGTTTGCACAGAATTCCCTTAAGTTACCTTTATTACCACACCTTTATTACCACCCTTCCTCAAGTAAATCACTCAACGGTCAAGTGATCCTGTGTGTCCACAAATGCCCCAACTAGTCATATTTTATTGTAAGCTGCTTGCGTTTGCACCATCAGCCCACACTGTACGACAAAAAGGATAAGACAAGGGACAATATCACTGTCAATGGACGAAATGCGTAGCCGTATTATGTCTGTCGTTACGTTCTGAGTTCAACTTACGCCGAGGTCAACTTTGCCTTTCATCCTTTCGGGGTCGATTAAATGAGTACCAGTTACGCACTGGGATCGATATAATCGACTTAATCCGCTTGTCTGTCCTTGTTTGTCCCTTCTATGTTTAGCCCCTTGTGGGTAGTAAAGAAATATATATTTGGTCAAAACACTCGAACTTTTTTCTCAGTTAGTGGGAAGATCTTCAAGACCAGGTACATGTCTTCATATATCTAACTCCGATGGATAGAATAACCCACACTACATATCGACCAAAGCCTTCCTTTAGCTTCTCTTTCGAATTCATATGCAAAGCCTCATACGTTTTCTTTTGTTTTTAATCAGAGACATTTCACCTTTCCTTTCACCCTTTCTTTGAACACTACTTCAAAGCTTCAACTTTTGTCTAGCTAAATCGCAATTAAAGAATGAAAGTTTGCTGTTAGTGTAGGTGCTGCTACTTTCGTTAATTTCTGCTCAGCTTGTGTTTTCGCCGATCAAATTCTGACTGTGCTGCTAGAAATTACATTTCTTGTAGTTTAACTTCATTTTTATATCTGCTCACTTATTTTCAAAACTTTTGGAGGTGTAGGAGTGGCTGTGTGGTAAGTAGCTTGCTTACCAACCACATGGTTCCGGTTTCACTCCCTCTGCGTGGTTCCTTGGGCAAGTGTCTTCTACTATAGCCTCGGGCCGACCAAAGCCTTGTGAGTGGATTTGGTAGACGGAAACTGAAAGAAGCCCGTCTTATATATGTATATATATATATAATATATATATATATGTGTGTGTGTGTGTGTGTGTGTATGTGTTTGTGTGTGTGTGCGTTTGTGTGTCTATGTTTGTCCACCCAACATCGCTTGACATCCGATCCTGGTGTGTTTATGTCCCCGTAACTTAGCGGTTCGACAAAAGAGACCGATAGCATAAGTACTAGGCTTACAAAGAATAAGTCCTGGGGTCGATTTGATTCGACTAAAGGCGGTGCTCCAGCGTGGCTGCAGTCAAATGACTGAAACAAGTAAAAATGAGAAAAAGAGGTGTATTCACTGTTGAGTATACACGTTAGGCTATGACCGGCCGTGTACTAGAAGAGAAGCCGTTTTCGCCAGCGCTCCAGAGGTGGCCATATTAGACAACTAACAAAGGAAACAAAGTGGATGTTTACCTCATTTGTACGGTAAAAATGCAGAAAGGCGAATCTGTTTTTCTACTCCTGGGTAATAGGGTAGACATTCACATCTTCTGAAACTCAATGCTGTGGTAAAAAGTAGAAAAAATTTGAAAGGAATATTTTTTTCCAAGGCAATCCAGGAAGAAAATATGTTCCATACAGAGTTCTGTCAAAACGTGTGTATTCACAGCTAAACAACAATGCTATTAATAATAATAATAATAATAATAATAATAATAATAATAATAATAATAATAATAATAATAATAATAATAATGATAATAATAATAATAATAATAATAATAATAATAATAATAATAATAATAATAATAATAATGATAATAATAATAATAAGAAAAGGAAGAAGAGGGAGGAATAGATAAATGAAATAAAGAAATAAAATTAAAGCAGGCGTCACAAAGGATTGAAATGAATTTGGAGATGTAATATTCACGTGTACACACACGCATGCACGCACGCATACACACACACACATGCACAGGCTCACACATTCACAGACACAAAATACAAAGAAAGAAAAAATACCTAAAGAATTCATCCTACGAAAGAGCTGAAACCGTAAAATTAGCTGCTGTGTTCGGCACAAACACTTTAACATCCATCAGCCGTAGTTAACCATTTCTCTCTTAGCTACACCCACTTGCACCTTCTATTACAATCGCAGCAGCTTGATCTCACATCGATTTTTGTTCCTCTTTTATTGGTTAATATAGTTTGCATTATTATTATTATTATTATTATTATTATCATGATTATTATTGTTAATTTTATTTATTTGTTTTTCTGGTTTTTTTTTTTTTTGCATTTAACTGAACGAAGTTCGAATATCGCAGGCAACTTTGATAGCCGATCCATGGATAGAGAATCCCATTATGTTGACTTGCCTCCTTCGCATCCTCCTATTCCATCCACCTTTATTTCACTTCGGTTCTCCATAAAATACATCACAGATTCTTCCAACAAACATTTATTTGAATCGAACGTCTTTATTCAATAAATTCTTTTTGTTTTGTTTTTCTTGTTTTACTATTTGTATTTGTTTTGCAATTTTGATATGTTAAGGTTATTATTATTATTTGTTGGGGTTTTTTTTTTCTTCTTCTTCCTTCTTTCTTTTCTGATATTTCGTCCAAGAATGCATGTTTATTCTAAAATGATTTCTTTCTTCTCAAAGACGTCTCTCAACATTTGTTCCCAAACACCATAAATGTTGGCATTCCACTGCTTCCGTCTGTTTCAGAGGAGTTCTCATTGTTTTTGCCTCACCAGCCAAACATAACAAAGCACTAAAAGGTTTTCAGATGTAATCAGCAGCGGAAGTTAGTGATGAGGTGAACAATAACGTTCACACAGCACATTGTCTTTAGTGGTTTCTCCGCCTCTTTCAAAGACCCTAGCATTAAGTTCCATATCTCTCTCCTTTTCTCTCTCTCTCTCTCTCTTTATTTATCTCCCTATCTATCTATCTATCTATCTATCTATCTATCTATCTATCTATCTATCTATCTAACTATCTATCTATCTATCTATCTATCTATCTATCTATCTATCTATCTATCTATCCATTTTTCTTTCTTGTTTCCTTCCTTTTTGTTCTTTCTTTCCTTCTTTATTCTTTCTTTCTTTCTGCCTTTCTTTCTTCCTACAACATGCAGATTTTCAATAGGGAAAGTGGCGTTTATTGGTTGTCAATATTTTACATTTCTTCTCTTCGATCTGTGGCACACTGTTTCATTCGATATACATGTTCCTGAAGTTACCGTATTCTACTAAACACATTGACATATGTGTAAATGTGAGTGTGTGTGTGTGTTTGTATGTCAGTGTGTCCGCAGATGATTACTAATACGTTTGTTTAAATATTTACCATTCCGCTTTCCAAAATAGGAGATCTTAGTTTTTATTATACCAATAAAAACTTGTACTGCAATGTTCCTAAATATCTACAATTCAAGAGTTTATTTCTCATTCTCAAGATTTAATTTAAATGCGCATATTTGTCCTTCTCTAACTGGTTTGCATACACACCGGCCATTGGTCGTACCTGTCGCTGTTTAATGTAAGTTCTGCATGACTAGCTCTACATGAAAAGAAAATTCACTTACTTTACAGTTTTAGAGGGTCAGCGAAAATATTTGGCATAAACATGAAAAGCTCAACTATAATTAGTCACAATCATGTTTTATCACGAAATGTTCGAATGAGGAGGTTCATCGCTTTTATGCATAGACTCTTACGTACTTAAACAAATATACAGAGAGCGCGTAATATTAATTCCCAAATTAAAATGAAAAATAGATGTAGTAGTCCAGACAATAACCCCAAAATATATTTGTCATACCATTAATAGTACCAATATTTCAGGTGCTTGACTGGACGATAGAAAAAATAATGATGAAAAGCAGAAAGATACACAGACACAATGATATTGAAAATATGCATCTCAGGTGAAATGATTAACAGGATACCCTTGGAAGTTAGTTAAATGAGCATGGCTTAGAAATTGAACGTTTTCTGCTAGCTTTTAAGTAATTTATGTTTCAGTTTTTCGAGAACGGTTTCTCCTTTTCTTAAACACATCTTTGTATTCGCCAGAGAACTCCAGGAAGAGCTGCAGAGTCCCGTATAAATTGTTTGTGTGACAAAGGAAGCAACACTTGAAGAATACGAGGTTAAATCGACTTTTGTGACCCGCAGTTGAAGAACCACTGTAGACACATACACATACACGCATGCTTAGATTCATACCCATACACATATGTGTAGGCACATATTACGCACACACACTTGCTAGTGTTGTATATATATATATATGTCCGAACTTTGAATAAAGAAAACAAGTGATCAAATGTTATATTTAATTGAAATTTAATCATCAAAGTACCTTCCCTGATTATCTATGACTTTCTTCCATCTATTTACAAGCTTTTTAATCCCATCAATGTAAAACTCGTTTGGTATCAAAGCGAAGAACTCTGAAATGTCAGTTTCGACCTCCTCCTTGCTTGCGAAAGTTATGTCCCCCAAATGATTCTGTAAACTATGAAACAAATAGTAGTCTGAAGGAGCAAGGAGAATAAGGTGGATGAGAAATTTTTTCCCAACCAAGGTCTTCGATCTTCTGTGATGTGATCTTTGCAGTGTGAGGTCGCGCATTGTCCTGATGAAACATCACTCCTTTTCGATTCGCTAAAGTGGTTCTTTTTTTCTTCAAAGCTTCGTTCAAACGCTCTAATAGCTGACAGTAGACTTCAAGATTGATTACTGCATTAGGTGGTAACAATTCAAAGGGAATTACTCCTTTGCAATCCCACCATATAGAGAGAAGGACCTTTTTCCTATGAAGTTCCGTTCTCGGTTGTGGTTGAGCATTTTCCCTTTTACAAAGCCACTGTTTACGACGTTTAACTTTTCGATAGAAGATCAATTTTTCGCCACTAGTCACAATATATATATATATATATATATATATATATATATATATATATATATTACTACTGTTTTAAAAAGTGATATATGTAACTTTTTATAAATATGTTAAGTATCTCTTTCGAGTGTCCTCTCGCTCGTGCGTATATATATGTGTGTGTATGTGTGTGTGCGTGTGCTGTGTGCGTGTTTGTGTATATATATATATATGTGTGTGTGTGTGTGGCTCTGTGGGAAGAAGCTTGCTTCCCAATCACATGGTTCCAGGTTCAGTCCTACTGCGTGGCATCTTAGACAAGTGTCATCTACTATAGTCTCGGGCCAACCAAAGCCTTATGAGTGGTTTTGGTAGACGGAAACTAAAAGAAGCCCGTCGCTGGACACACGATGTTGGTGTGTTTTACGATCCCGTAACTTAGCGGCTCAGCAAACGGAACCGGTAGAATAAGTTCTAGGCTTACACCGAATAAGTCCTGATATCGATTTGTTCGACTAAAACGCTTTAAGGCGATGCTCCAGCAGGTTCGCAGTCAAATGACTGAATCAGGAAAAGAATAAAAGAATATATCTTGCCTCAGTTTTTGAAGATGTCACATATACTCAGTGAACGAAAGACACCACTTGGGGACTTCTTTGAGAAGTGCTATATGTTTGTCATTGAATATTCTGGAGAGAGTACAATGGTGGTGTCCACGCATCATCCCATCGCTCGATGTTTTTATTAATCTTTAAGACTCCAACTTATCGTCTATAGCAAATTCTGAGAGAACGCATAGGTGAAAGAAAGACTAAGAGAGAGAGAGAGAGAAGAAAGAACTATTGATCCTAAAATTGCCTTATTCTTTTGGGGGACCCCGAAGGGAAAAGCTGAAGAAAATCCAGCTACATTGAGATGGAATTCCTATCAGAAAACATGACTGTAGACGATCAAAAGCAGTCTTCTGTAATGAATCTGCAAATGGAAGAAGTGTTTTTGTAAAAAGGATTAAAGATACCCTGACTGCATCATTGAAAGCTTGATTTTGTAATGAATCCAACTTCATGGAAGAATATTGCCGAAGACATGACCACATGGAAGGAAATACAAAAATTTGCCATATCGATTTTCTTCCCTCTGCCGTAAGGTTTCATTTCCATACACGCCCGCTGAATTCAATTCGTCCCCAGTCAAAAGACACCTGTTGTTATGTCATGTTATCATTATTATTATTGTTTTTTATTGTATTTTTGTATATATATTCGTGTAACATCGTCTGTTTTTCCGTCCTTGTTTCGTATACATTCGATGCTTTTTTTCCCAAGGAACCTAATGCCCTTAGCTTAGTTTTTCCTTGGGGCTGGCCAGATTGGATCAATCTCAAGATTAATCAGCCGAAATTGCGAGGATGATCCGGTTCTTGGCTGAAGATAAAAGGCTTCGAATGACCCGTCCGTGTTTTTTTTTTTTTTGTACCGTCTATCTGAATGTTTTGTTGTACCCTTTTGCATCACCTAGTTGTCCGGATGTTTTGCGTTCTTGTCCCATTTTGTATTTCATTATATATATATATATATATATACATATATATATCGGCGTACGTACACTTTGTTCTCTTTTATATATATATATATATATATATATATATATATATCAGTAGCGTGTAACTCTGCTCGCATCAAAACGAATCCTGCTTAACTATAAGATCATACTTTACACCATGTATTGTACAATATTTTCCTTTCGTTGACACACTTAAACATTTGCAATTATCTATACAGTTATATCAAAAACGAGTTTTATTTCTGTTCTTAGTTACTGTTTATTTTTCAACATATGCGGCGTGCAAGCAACCTGCAGTAAATTCCACCTAAAGCTATCATATTAACTACACATCGATTACCATGGACAACGATATTAACACCGTCTCTGTCTAATTTCACCCAAACATCTTTTAATTTTCATAACTCTGATATTTGAAATGTACTTTTCTTTCTCTGCTTCCTCTCAAAAGTATATAACTTCATCTGAACTCAGACATGCAATTTGAAAACGGTTAAAGTTGTTATTTATTAATGCACACAACTCCACATATGCATACATGTATACATGTATTCACACAGGCATGTATGTATACATACATGTTATGCTCATATATATATATATATGGTTATTTGTTTGAGTGTGCGCGTGTGCGCGCATCGGATACTCAGACAAATCTATTCAAATACAGTAGTTAAATTTACGGCAAAAAGTAAAAGTTGTTAACAAGAGTATGTAATAATTTTCTGAGGGGTTCCATTGCGTGTTTTGCGCAGCCGACATGCATATCCAATAAAAGTAAGTACACCCATAAAAGATGAATTAAAACCTCTTTGAAATTTGCTTAGAACTAACGGGAAAAAAAAGTGAAAACTATCTAGACGCTTCAATTCACTTGCAAAAAAAAAATGAATAGAAAAAATTGTCAGAGAGATGGAAGATCTAGTACGACTCTCTGATATCATCGTAAAACAGATGTGATGCGAATTATGCTAAATGTCATTTTTAACATCATTTATTTCTGACTGAAGAATAAGTAATTTGTGATATGATATTTACCGACCATCGATGGATGATTTATACAGAGAAACAGAGAAGATGACAGACAAAAAAGTATCAGAAAAAAATTGAAGATGCTTACATACGTTTGGTGACAACTAAAGCATCAGTTATTTTAAATGGGTATCTTAAAAAGATTAAGAAAACATTATCTTTCTTAAATATAATTTATATTCTTGTTTATTTTAAGAAGAATAGTCATTGAATTCAACTTATACTCTGCTTTAGTGCGGCGCAAGTCGTTAACTCCAGTGTCTAAAGTAGTTAAAAACGTAATATCTCTTGACAATTCCTTTAAATATTATGATTTATGTGTATTCTCAACGTCTGAGCGCAAAGAAGAAGAGAAAAAAACCATTCGTACAGCATCAAAAGACATTAAACTGTTAAGTAAAAGTAATCATTTTTACAGCTCCAAATGCTGAACTGTTACTCATGATATGCCATACGTCTGCATTAATGTTATATTGCTCTGAGTAAAATCTATTTATCAAAGACGTCTGTGTATGTATGTATGTATGTATGTATGTATGTATGTATACAAAAACTAAAAACAAACATATATTTCTTAAGCATACTTTACATAACATATTCAATATACTGCTGATTATACTTTAATCTTCAATAACATTCATCTTACTTTCACTTTAGTACGATGTATTTCACTTTTATAGAACCATGAATTGTTTCTGAAGTAATTTATTTTCTAATTCCACTTAGTAAATTTGTCTGTGGGGTGGAGTGGAGAAAAACAGACTTGTAAATGTTGTCATCCTTCAGAACCTACAACGATGTTCTCTTGAACACCTAATTGTAATGATCATCAAAGCTCTAGTTATGTTTTCCTTGCTTATATTTTCAGATGATCTTCTTTCTTAGATATCTATTAAATATCTATTAAGTATCTGTAAAATATCGTTATAACTCCGGAATATAAACATAAAATAAAATATTTGTAACTCAACACGACAGGAAGTATCGTTGATTATAGTTCTCATTTAACCTTTAATTTCATTCATTTAATGATGTTTCGGTGAAGATTTAATGTATATTGAATTTCGAAGTTTTCTGAATTATAGAGAGGTGAGAGACTGTCTTATGGCCATTAAGATCTTTACAAGTGAAACAAGAGATACAAAATCTTCTAATTCGACATCTTGTCATATCTAATAATTTAAATTAAATTTAGCTGCAGAACGCTTCGCGTTTAATACATCAAATGTATTAATGCTGTTAAACCAAGCGTTTAGTACTTAATACACCGATGGAAAAGATTTCAATGTATTGAAGGTTTCATTTGTTCTTAATATGAGTAATTACACTATGAAATGAGATATAATACTGGGCTTTTAAAATGTTTATCGGAATTAACAATTAAACTGTACCTTAGATTTATAAATGATATCAGTTTCCAGGACATTATGCCAATTACTTCTATCTGATTCTCAAATCTTAAGCTGATGAAACGGAAGCTTATGCTTACTCCAATCGAAAGGCTGTCTATGAGACATACTAAACCATACCAAATGTATATATATATATATGTATATATATGTAACGGGAGATGTTAATTAGTAAACAATAATATGAAACGTGTGAATCAGCAGTTGTAACGATACAAATCTGTTGTTATAACGGCATGTTGTGGATGTAAAAGATGAACAATGCACGAAGTTTTAAGGAAATATTTATTATCCGTTACGTTACAATACCTTGCCTCGACGGGTAGGCTGTGATAAATCCAAAAGGCGAGCTGGCAGAAACGTTAGCACGCCGGGTGAAATGCTTAGCCGTATTTCGTCTGCCGTTATGTTCTGAGTTCAAATTCCGCCGAGATCGACTTTGCCTTTCATCCTTTCGGGATCGATAAATTAAGTACCAGTTACGCACTGGGGTCGATATAATCGACTTAATCCGTTTGTCTGTCTTTGTTTGTCCTCTCTGTGTTTAGCCCCTTGTGGGTAGTAAAGAAATAGATATGATAAATCCAAAAGCATGCGACGTAAAGTTGTGTTTGTGTTCTCTTCATTGTTTAGTAGTAATTACAGAGAGAGAGAGAGTGTGTGTGATAGACTGTTGAAAGAGAACAGAATTAGAGCTAGTGAGAGTTGTAGGGTTGTGGGACGTTGTCTCACAGTTGCTGACAGTAAACTTCATTTCTTCCTCTGACCAAGGTTCTAGCTGATCAGCCAGACTTCGTTCCCACTGAGTTGTCCCCGAAGTGACTAACTGTCTTTTGCTTGCGGGTTCTTGTTTTTATAACTATCCAGAAGGATTAACATATCATTGAGAACAATGGGCTTCGTTGGTGGTACTGTGATATCTCTATTCTAGCTTTTGGTGAAGTAGAAGATGTTATAGGGGTCAAGTGGTGAAGACATTATTTCGGTCTAGCTAAGGCACTCTGGCAAAAGTAAAACTGCTCTCAGAGAAAAACCATTGTTCCACCGTGAGAAAAGTTATGTTGAACTGTTAATTTAAATTTGGCTATGATGGATCGAATCCACTTCATGCTTGCAAGACGCGCTACATTATATATGCACACACAGAACACACATACGCATACATATATATGTACAGACACACATACATACACACATGTCAAGTCGATTCAGTTCACCAGACTCCTCTATGTTTCCCTATCTTTCAACAGCTCTGTTTCCTGGGGGGGGGGGTCTTTTCTCAGTTTTTGTTTCAAATCAACTATTGCACGTTTGTTGGACAAAATCAGAAGATATTCTTACAAACTCTAAAGCGAAATGGGACGACTACTTGTGTGTTGAAATTGAAAATGGAAATGAATAAAGTGAGATTTTGTTTGGTAAGTTGTTAAGTATCGATCTATTCTGCCTTACGAAAACGATTATAGAAATGTATAGGTGTAAAAATAGCAAACTGTATATTATTACAAACTACAGAAATGAAATGGGTCTCTCTATGAATTAACTTTCAAATTCAAAATGGGCTGAGCCCTTTCTTCATGTGGTGGTATCCTCTAGTATTTTGGGTGACACTTGTTGAAATATCGTTATTCAGAAAGATCTCCGATCTGACATTTAAATATTTTGGAGATCAATTGCTATTTTTGTTTTCTTTATTTTGGTGGGGGCAGATAAAAGGCTATTTTGATGTATGTATCACTCACAGTATCTTGTCCCGTATCTGTATAATCTGAAATTAGTAGTATATATTCTGTCGAAACGTCAGGCATAAATGGTAAATGAATAGTTTTCCTGCATTATTTCATACACTGGAATACAAAACTAAGCGCGATTAAAAACGTGCAAAGAAGTGAGTTTATTATCTGCAGATATATAATGTCAATTTACCGTCTTTATTTTTTTCCTCGCTTTTCATTTCTATTTTTTCTTGCCGTTTACCCTGTCTTTCTTCAACCATCTTGTAATTCATTTTCTCATTTATATTTGTGTGTGTCTGATTTTTTTTTCTCTCATTCATCGTAAACAGTTTATTCTAATAAAGCAGTGTATGCACAAATCATCAAATGTTCGAAGAAGAATATACTGACACATATTTATGTAAGTATACACACATTTATATTTATATACATACATAAATGCATACAATACATGTGTGTGTGTGTGTGTGTGTGTGTGTGTATGTGTTTGTGTGTCTGTGTGTGTATGTGTGTGTATGTGTGTGCATGTACGTGGACTTGTATGTGTGTGCGTGTGTCTGTTGGAACGAGACGCTAAAATAAAAGTGGAAAAACATAATTTAAATCCGAAAAAATAGGTAAAGAAATATAGAATTTATATAATAAAAAGAAACTGTAAATGATTGGCAAGCATAAATATTTATTTACCTGCCTGCACGATCGCTCAAAGATGATATAAAGAATGTAATATTGATCCATTATGGAAGGGTAACATAATAATATCCGATAAAATGCGACGATTATATTTATAAATTATTGATTCATTATTAGTGAGATTCCATTTTTTTGTTTGTGTTTTGTAAGAAATGAAAGTATTGGCAATCCAGTATAATTTTGCTTGAGTCAAGATATGACCCGCTATGGTGTTGCCCTACATGCTAGAAATAGCAGCCAAATGCTTCAGTATGCATTTTACCGTCTTAAAACGAATTAAATGAAACTGTGGTAATGTGGTTTTAGATATACATTATGAGCAGATGGACAGGACTGGAATCCAGGATGATAAGGAACCAAACAATATTGAGAACATATAACTGATAGTTAACATAGGCGCAGGAGTGGCTGTGTGGTAAGTAGCTTGCTTACCAACCACACGGTTCCGGGTTCAGTCCCACTGCGTGGCATCTTGGGCAAGTGTCTTCTGCTATAGCCCCGGGCCGACCAATGCCTTGTGAGTGGATTTGGTAGACGGAAACTGAAAGAAGCCTGTCGTATATATGTATATATATGTATGTGTGTGTGTGTGTGTTTGTGTGTCTGTGTTTGTCCCCCTAGCATTGCTTGACAACCGATGCTGGTGTGTTTACGTCCCCGTCATTTAGCGGTTCGGCAAAAGAGACCGATAGAATAAGTACTGGGCTTACAAAGAATAAGTCCCGGGGTCGATTTGCTCGACTGAAGGCGGTGCTCCAGCATGACCGCAGTCAAATGACTGAAACAAGTAAAAGACTAAAAGAGTATATCTAGATTAAGTTATAAATCTAAGACCGAAATGTCCGCGATTCGTGTGCCATCTTATTCTGTATTTCATGTCTGTATTATTTCCGATTTAAGTAGCTTGCATATCTATTCTATATTGCATTACCAGGGCAATGACAATTTTACAATCAGGACTTACAAATTTTTGCCAAGTGATATCATGATATTATATGAAAACGTTGCTTCGTTATTGCAAGGGGTGTGAGAACAAGCCCTTATTTCAAACCCAACGATACATTCTAGTCATTAATACCATAGTACCATTAGTACCATTAGTA
>NC_043002.1:6631471-6633971 GCF_006345805.1 Octopus sinensis
GAATAAAAGAATATATATATATACACACAGACATAGACACACATACACATACACACACACACGCATATATATATCGTCCTGTATGGGACCGCTGCATTTAGTTAGCAATTGTATTTTATATATATGTATGTATATATATATACATATATACATATATATTATATATATGTATGTATATATATATACATATATACATACATATATATATATGTGTGTGTGTGTGTGGTGTGTGTGGTGTGTGTGTGTATGTGTGTGTGTGTGTGTATGTATATATGAGCAAAAATGATATCGTTTCTTAGTACAATCCAAATATTCTATTACTTGTAAATGGTGGAATCCTTCCAAATGCATCTATTGTCTTCTACTCTATAATGAGTAAAATTTACTAATTCTAGCCGAGTCTGATGTTTGTCTCGACGTGTTTCGCTGTTCAGTGTATTCTGTTCATTATGTTACAGTATAATTGTTTTTATGAGTATACTTATATATATATATATATATATATATATATATATATACATTAATGTTTATTTATAGAGGTACTCTGGATGATGTAGGAGCTGTGATATCGACAGACACCGATACCGCAACAGCTATCAGCAAATGGTATAAACGTCTACTCTCTCACATGTCTTATCTGGGCAATGTATGTATGTACTAGCAGTATCGCCCGGCGTTGCTCAGGTTTGTAAGGGAAATAACTATAAAGCATTTTTAGAGAGTTATAGCCAAAAAATAGCAAAAAAATGGAAAAAAAATTATGGTAAATTTTTTTGGGAAAGTTAAAAAATGTCGAGTTGCGTCCCCTAGTCAGTCTGTGGTTTGTGTTTCTGATTCTCGACCCCATGTCGAATTTATCGATTTTTTTCAGAACTGGAGGAACTTTTCAAAATTGTCGCTGCGTTAGTTTTGAATTATGACATTGGGCTATGTGTGTGTCAAGTTTCATCAGAATCGGTTGAAAGCAGTGGTCAGGGTGAGGGTACAACCAAACAGACACACAGAAACACACACAGACAAACTGCCGTTTATATATAGAGAGATGTATGTATGTATGTATGTATGTGTTTGTATGTATGTATTTGTCTGTGTTTGACCCCCACCAAAGGTTGGCAACAGATGCTGGTATGTTTACGTCCCCGTAACTTAATGGTCGGGCACAGGACCGATAGAATAAGTACTAGGCTTACAAAAAAAAATGTCCTGGGATTGATTTGTTCGACTAAAGGCAATACTCCAGCATGACCACAGTCAAATGATTGAAACTATTAAATGAATAAAAGACTATATGTATGTCTAAATATTTTTTTACTTGTTTCAGTCATTTCACTGCGCCCATGCTGGAGAACCACATTTAGTTGAACAAATCGACCCCAGGACTTATTCTTAATCCACTCACAAGGCTTTGGTCGGCACGTGACCATAGTACAACTCACTCGACCAAGGTGCCACGTAGTGGGACTGAATCCGGAACGATGTGGTTGGGAAGCAATCTTCTTACCACACAGCCACTCCTACGCCTATATATATATATTGTTGGCATTCTTTTTGTCTCGGGAGACAATGGAGTTGCGCATAAAATAATCTAGTCCGGCTTTTACATTTCATGTCCTAATACATTTCCTGCTGTGGCTGTGTAGTCCTATCTTGGACAAACACTCACGCTGGCAGGTGCCGCAAATGTAATATATATGTATATATATATATTTACCCTGAATATATATATATATATACATATAATAACATAAATAATATATAAACATATGCATATATACATACATATATGTACATACCTACATATATATGTATATATACATGAATATATGGGTACAAGACACCAAAACGTTGAACACAATGATAAACGAAAATATATATATATGTATGTATGTGTGTATGTATATATATATATAGTCCTCTATGGGACCGCCACATTTAGTTGGCAAATATATACATATATATTTATGTGCGAAAATGATATCGTTTCTTAGTACATTCCAAATATTGTTACCTGTAAATGGTGGAAAAGCCTTCCAAATACATCTATTGTTTTCTACTATATAATGAGTAAAATTTACTTAAAATTTACTTGTTTGACTTGCCGTGTTTCAATGAAAAGAATTACATCTAAGTTAGACGCGCAGCACTTGGAACGAGATTTGCCCCCGTTTATGCGAACTCAGTAATGAGATACTTAGAAAGAGCAAAACGACGTCACTGAAAGTAGACGGTATATCAAAGATGCTTGGGGAGAGATAACTTGACGATTGCTTCATAATCTGGAAAAAATTTCTAGACACTCCGGAAGAATTCAATATCCCCCTGAACGATCTGTAGCCAACTCTCCAAGTTACAAAGGAGATGTACAAATGGTAGTGCCAAATTACCATTTCTAGACATAATGGTAATTAAAAGTGACACCATTGATATATACTAGAATCACACTGACACGCATCAATACCTGAACTTCAAATCGTGCCATCTAACACATACAGAAAGCAAT
>NC_043002.1:6638971-6658971 GCF_006345805.1 Octopus sinensis
TATTTCCACGTAATGCCACCTGAGAAGAAACGTGTTCTTTCCTTGATCGAGGGGTGTAAATGTGTGAAGGCGTGTGCACTTGTGCATGCGAATGTTTGTTGGTATGTGTGTCTGTAAGCAAATTTGGCCTCGGTGGAATTCGAACTGAGAACATAAAGAGCTGAAATATCACTTCGCATTTTGCCCGACGTACTAACGATTCTGCCAGCTCGCCGCCTTACTCTATAATTTAATATTCCTGTACTTGCGTCCGTCTTTATCAAATCCAGCCGTGGTCGACTTTGCTTTTCGTCTTCTCGAGATCGATAGAATAAGCACCAATCGAACGCTCGGCCGATGTAATCGAATTACCCACTCCCTCGAAATTACTGATCTTATGCTAAAATGTGAAATAAACATACAAATAGTTCTGTAGATGGAAGAACTGGAATAATCTGTTGAAAATGACATAGGTTCTATTTCTTTTCCGTATGTATGTGTATATATAAGCAAATACGTAAAACAATTTATTTTCTAATCTGCCAATCGAATATGTATCATTCTATTTTCCATCTGACTTTCAATTCCTGTCTGACTGTCTGATTGTCTGCCTTTTGTCTGTCTGTCTTGTCTCTGTCTCTGTCTCTCTGTCTCTCTCCTCTCTCTCTCTCTCTCTATATATATATATATATGTATATGTGGGTGTGGGTGTGTATATATATATATATATATATGTATATATATAGATGTATATGTATGTATATATATATGTATATTAGATATATATATATATATATGTATATATAATATATATAATATATATATATAATATATATATATACACACCACACCCACATATACATAATATATATATATATATATGTATATGTGGGTGTGGGTGTATATATATATATATATATCTATATATATGTATATATATATGTATATGTATGTATATATATATGTATATAGATATATATATATTATATATGTATATATATATATGTATGTGTATATATATATAATATATATATATATATATATGATATATATATATATGTGTGTGTATGTATGTATGTATATATTCACCTACCTACCGATCCATCTACATATACCTGCCATTCTTCCTAACTGCTAACACAGCGAGTATTTTCCTCTTTCTTTGTTTTCTCTCTATAACCTCTTATTCATTTCATTTATAAAGCCACAGTTTCATATTTGCGACTTCTGCTTCAGCATGTTGTTTTTGTAATGTCACCTTTCAGGCTCTCCCCCCCCCCCACTACACTCATATCTTCGAGGCTCTTTGTACGGCAGTTTAGCGCTTGAAAGGAAAGTGCGTCTGGATGTCGGCACCTTACCGTACTAACTAGAGCAGAAAATGACCGTCAATGAAATCTCATGAGAATGATATAGATACGTAAACAATAGAGAAAGCCTGTTACATCTAAGACATCTAAGACACACACATACACACATGCACAATATCATGAACAATTATAAACACACATGCACACCTATATACCATACATTGGGGGCACAACACACAAATACTCATTCACAAACACTTATTTCAAAACACGTATTAGACACAGATACGCCCACACATAATTATATATTCATTTAGTTTTACTAAGCAATGCAGAAACTTAAATACAAACATGCGAACACGTGTTCACACACAGGCCCACATACACACATACACACATACACACACATACATATACATACGTACACAGAGGCAATATATACACATGAAACCAAAAACATCAAGACACTTAAAATGGACGACACTTCACTTATTCAGACATTCACACGCATCTATGTACAGACTTAAAAATACCTTCTTTGCACAGGAATACACCTAACAGTGATTCGTATACGATCGTTAATGATTTGAGAAAAAAAGCATATACGCCGCACATTTACATTCTCAAAAAGGCAAAAAAAAAGAAAGAAATCATGATGTGCATTGAATTCCTGAACACCAGAGAAGAGATGTTGATCCGTATTTAATTAGCGTTCCTTCCTTGCCTCTCAATGAAGAGCAAAAATATGATAGAATCTTAAAATTCTTCCTGTTATGCTCCTTTACTTGTTTCAGTCATTTGACTGCGGCCATGCTGGAGCACCGCCTTTAGTCGAGCAAATCGACCCTGGGACTTATTCTTTGTAAGCCTAGTACTTAATCTATCAGCCTCTTTTGCCGAACCGCTAAGTGACGGGGACATAAACACACCAGCATCTGTTGTCAAGCAATGCTAGGGGGACAGATACGAACACACAAACATACACACATAAATATATATATATATATATATATATATATATATATATATATCTATATATATAATATATATATAATATATATCTATATATATATATATATATATATACTATATACGACGAGCTTCTTTCAGTTTCCGTTTACCAAATCCACTCACAAAGCTTTGGTCGGCCCGAGGCTATAGTAGAAGACACTTGCCCAAGATGCCACGCAGTGGGACTTAACCCGGAACAAAGTGGTTGGTAAGGAAGCTACTTACCACACAGCCTCTCTTGCGCCTATATATATGCTATTTATAATTTGCTGTATTTGAAGGAAGATTGTGCGTTTATAAAGTTTGTAGGCTGTTCTTGACCAGTGAAATTGATGTCATTAAGGCTCCTCTTGAACTTATGGAATCCAAAACCTCCAGTAAAGATATGAGCAGGGAAGGAAATCTAGTGAGCCGAAGTTCTGAAAAAAAAAGGAATGAACTTAATAATTAGTGGGGTGAGTTGGGGAGGGATACAGCAAGGCTGATGAGAGAAGAGAAGACGATTTGAATGGGAATGCCTCAATGAAGAAGACATGAGCCCAGTAAGCACAGAGGAGCCGAGGCTATTGTAGTTGCCGTAGAAAATGCAGTGTGACAACAGCGCATCCTTGAGCGAGCTTGCGACTGGAGCACGTCTCAATGACTATGCTCATCAGTCGGGTGACCCTTTTCTGGGGGCAGTTTAAGCTATGTGCATATGCGAGACCTGAGCGCAATCATTCTCGATGTGGGATCAATACTCCGTTGAAGTCCTTACCTAAATTCTGTAAAGTGTCTATAATTGTTGCAGGATAAAATATTTTCTTGATTTGAAGAGAAGGGCTAATTTTTGGGCTGCAGCCCTAGCTACGCAGAAGATGCGCTTTATCCATGAGAGATTCTTGGTGACAGTGCGACTCCTAACAACTGGAACGATTTTGATGAGTGTTGTCCATGGTTAACGAGGCCTGGTGCGATTATGTTTTGTTGAAAGGAGCAGCATTTATGTTTCCTAGCTTTTGAAAGAATGAAGATCGCTATCAACGCTTCTGTGCATGGAATTTGTGCGAGTCTGGAATGTTGCGTCTGGGGTTGTGAATGTATAATTCTTAATTGGTGGAGGTAAGTGAGGAATAATTAGTATTGTTTGTATTAGAGTGAGGGTTGTGTTGTTGGATGTAGCGGAAAGTAAGTCCTTAATGCCGAAAAGATCGTGAGTAAGAAATCAGACCTAACCGTGGGACATCACCTTTGATTTAATGAGGGACAAGGAGAGCTCCATAACCACATGCAGTAATAGAGTAATCTACTGTGAGCTCCGAATAATGAGAGAGATGAAGCCCATAAGTAGGAATTTTTCATCGAAGATTCTTATGCCAGGCGAAGACATCAACATTACTTTCACCAAATTCTTCCAAGGCAAGAGTTTACTGTTGGGTGACAGGAAGGTACAGATCACTAGAGGATGTGGTTTTGCCGAAACTTTACTGGAGGTCATTAAGGTGTGTGTGTGAGAGATAGAGAGAGAGAAGAAAGAAGGAGAGAGGCTAGAGAGAGAGAAGGAGAGAGAAGTAGAGAGGAGAATGAGAGAGAGAAGGAGAGAGAGGGAGAGAGAGGGAGAAGGAGAGAGAGAGAGCGATAGTTTCAAAGTATTAGCCAGCACTGTTAATGGCTGTCTCCATTATCTGAGAGATATTAGAAGTGAATGCATTAGAGCGACAATTGACAGAGTCAGTGCGGTTGTCTTTCTTGGTAATGAAACACGTTGCAGGGAGTTTCCAGAGGTCAAAGTAGAATATGAGGAATCAAAGTAGAGACTTAGTGAGTACAGGGGAAAATTTTAGGTTGCATGGTTTGAGAGTAATAAAAGGGACCCTATCAAGAGACTTGAATTGACCGACGTTTGTGACGTTTGTGTAGGTAAACTTGGAATGCAGAAGAGGGTATTTGAGATTTGCAAATTGTATGCAACGAAGATTTTGCTGCAGAGTGTGTAGCGGGGGTGGAAGGTTTCTCTTCGAGTGTCCTGCTCACAGAACCCTCGCTGTTGTGACAAAGAATTCATTTTGACAAAAAAGTAAAAGAATAGACACGAGATAACTTGAGAGCTGGATAATGCACAAAGTCTTCATTCGCAGTTAACATAATGGCTATAGAGATGTCTTGCTAAGTAATAGATGTGTGTGTGTGCGTGTATGTGTGTGTGTGTGTTATTAAATTCCTTTTGTTAAACTCGTACCTGTATATAAACATGTTCATGCCTATAATAGTTTTTTTTTGTTTCTTTTATTGTATATTTTCTTAACTTCGCTAATGAACAGGTGATGTAGGTAATTTCTGAATAGTATTATCTAATACATGGCTCGTCAGATACTCTTTTCCGTTAGCTGCCGAAGTTCTTATGTTTGTCCATGGATTATATTTTAACCGTTGAGACTTAATCTATCAAGAAAACATAATCGCACCAGACCCAGTAAATCCTTCTTCGAAATGTTCTAATCGATGGGAGAAACACTCATCGAAATGTTCCATTTGTTGGAGGTCTCACTATCACCAAAGATCTCTCATGGATAAAGCACATCTTCAACGTGGATTTTTATAAATCACATATTTACCATAAGCATACTTCGTACTACATACGACCATATACACACATACATAAACACATATATATACAGAGAGAGGAATAGATAGATATAGATAGATAGATAGATAGATAGATAGATAGATAGATAGATAGATAGATAGATAGATGATAGATAGATAGATAGATAGATAGATAGATAGATAGATAGATAGATAGATAGATAGAATGAGTGAGTGAGATGTAAGCTGAACAAATTCAGAAATACTCATTTACAAATTGCTTCTTCCTTCGAATTCATCAGAAATAATCACGAGAGAAAAAAGAAAAAAAAAAAAACTAGAATATTGAATATCTATAAAATATTCAGGGCTTGGAAGATAGGAAATGTAAACCTCAATGAAAGGAAAAGAGATGAGAGAAGTGAATATCTGGATGATACAAGAAAATAATGCATAAGTAAATTTATTACACTTTAAAATGAATAAAAATTCATATGGATGTACAGAGATTTCACAGAGAAAGCTTTTTCTTAGCTTTCGCTTGATGTTTGTATGTGGTGTAAGACAGAGGTCAAAAAGGTGGACATTAGGAGTGGCTGCGTGGTAAGTAGCTTGCTTACAAACCACGTGGTTCCGGGTTCAGTCCCACTGCGTGGCAACTTGGACAAGTGTCTTCTACTATAGTCTCGGGCTGACCAAAGCCTTGTGAGTGGATTTGGTAGACGGAAACTGAAAGAAGGCCGTCGTATATATATATATATATATATGAGTGTATGTGTGTGCGTATATGTTTGTGTCTGTGTTTGTCCCCCCAACATCGCTTGACAACCGATGCTGGTGTGTTTACGTCCCCGTAACTTAACGGTTCGGCAAAAGAGACCGATAGAATAAGTACTAGGCTTACAAAGAATAAGTCCTGGGGTTGATTTGGTCGACTAAAAGCGGTGCTCCAGCATGGCCGCAGTCAAATGACTGAAACAAATAAAAGAGAGAAAGAGTAAAAGAGTATTAAGCAAATAAAAATTATAAATTGTTTTACTGAACTTAGTGCATCCTCACTATCAGTTTTATATTTTAACACTTTAACCGAATATGTCATTCACTATTCATCTGCACAATCCAATCATTTATACCTGTTTGAGTATATTTCTCAGTATATAAAACCGTGTATATAAAGCTGAATGACTTAAGCCCGGTGAACAGTAAAAACACAGGGCTTGATACATTACTCTTTACATCCTAAAATCCTCACATCTTTCCCTTTCATCCATCTATGCCCGATAAAATAGTACGACTAATATATTGTCGATTCAGTCGATACTATCCCATCTCTGTAAATGTGGTGACTATGTATCGAAACTGGAAATCTAATATTCATTGATTAGCGATCTGATTTTTAGTACTTTCTTTTAGTTGTATCTTTTTCTCTTGAAACAATAATTATGTAAAAGACAGACATCACAGTTCTAATAGTGTTTTCTTTTTTTAAATATCTCAAAGGACTAATATTTTTAAAGAGAGACTTGAGAATTGCAAACTTCAGTTTCATGATACAAGAAAACCGAAATGTCTGCAACAGATAATTGAAAGTGGTTTACGATTTCTGCTCTTTCAGCGATCACCACTGAAATGGACACTAGCGAACAATTTAAGTGATTAATTTTATTTCACAAGTTAACTGGAATATTATTTTGACGTCTAGTCTATTACATGAAAAACGGAAAGCATGCGAAATATTAAATCTAAGTCATCTAAACTGTATGTCACTACATTCGTAATTGTATTTGATGTTATTTTACGATTTCACAGTTTTCATTATGCTTTTCAGTCTATTATTAAGCAATCTTTTGACCTAAATATATTTTTCTATCTCTCGGTTTGTAACTTTGTCTTTCAAACATATCTGTTTTCCTACACCTATCGGTCCACATTCCTGTACTTTTGCTTATTCAATCTCCTATCACTACTGAAGTAAGTATAGTGAAGTCTATCTTTCACCGATGTCTAATATATAAGACTGAAGTATATCCTAACTATGAGAATTTATCAACAGCGCAATGGAACAATATTGTTGTATTTAAGAATGGTCATTTTGCCAGTTTTGCCAATAAAAACACACGCACTATATATTTAATGTTACTTTGCTTCAGCGTTATTTATATTTTACATTAATGGCTGACCGCTAGTAAGGAGAGACACACAAATAAGAAAGAAGAAAGCAAAGGACCACTTATGAGGTCACAGAAGTGTGACGAAAGTACTCTGGCCGAAATAAGATTAAGATTAATGTAAAAAATAAATAACGCTGAAGCAAAGTAACACCAAATGTATAGTGCGTGTGTTTTTATTGGCTAAACTGGCAAAATGACCATTCCTAAATACAACGATATCTGTTTCAACACACAATTTCACATCAAAAATCTTGCAAAACAAATATATAATCGTAACAATGGAACAATGTTATCTTTTCTCATGAAATCTTGTTCACTTTTTATCCCACTTCGGCGCGAGTTGTTACGTACAACTCAAAGACGCCTCTCCAACCCTGATTGTTTGACCCCAGCTGTGAGCTATAAAGATGGCTCTTTGACTATTTGGGCAGCCATATCAGAATTCTTTCGGACCACGTGAAAGAACGAATGTTGAAGAGGATGGAAGCATTAACCATCTACTAAACGAGTGTTATAGGCTAATATAAAAAGCGTATAAACCCAATCATGACTGAACCAGTAAATGTGTGTTAGCCTTTTGATGTGACGGAAAAGTTGCATCACCACAATCCAGAGACTCTAATGGGGAATGGTAATTACAGGGTTTTATTGCATTTCTCTCTACAGACTGATCAAACTACTGAAACCACAAGACAAGATACTATAGAGGAGGATAGAAAAAAAAAACTCATAGTAAGATAATTTCGGCTCACATGGCGGAGATGTAAACGAAACCCTTCCCCGTTTAAATTTTTTTGTTTTTTAACGAAATCCCACGTCTTAGGCTATGGAGATTCCGATTCTGAAAATTTTTTTTCAAAAATCGCAACATCAAAATTTCAATCTCCCCTCCCCCATCTCTTCATTTTTTCACTTTTTCCGGAAATTGTTTTTTCTATCTTTTTTGCGAAATGCGTACAAAAATAGGGAGATTATGATTCTGAAAAAAAATTGTTTGTAAATTCCAATTTTTCAAAAGCAAAAAAAAAAAAAATTACCCCTCCCCTTCCGATTCTACGGCCTTGACTTTCAAGCAGGCTATTCCCATGCTAGAAATAACAGCCAAATCTCACAAAACTGCGATAACATAATGAAAGAAATATGTAATCTATCTCCTCACCTTTCTGCAAAGGTTTCTCTCAGAGTAATTTCCCGCAGTAATATAACAAAGTGAAATTAAAATGTTCATTTGAGGAAATATTGAAGCATCTTGATCCAAGGAAAATACTGGATTTTCTGAAAACAAACGGCATTATTGCCACAAGTAAAACGTGTGTTTGCACACACGATATGAAGGAACACTTTCATTTCACTTTATCACAGTAATTCTTTCCTATTTGTACTTTTCTTCTTTCAAAAGAGTTTACTGTTATTTCTGCACTCATATTTTTTTGTAACTTTCAAAAAGATAAAAATTAACACTTTAATTTCACTTTGTCATATTTCTGCGGGAAAATACTCTGCAAAGAAATCCTTGCAGAAAGGTGAGTAGAATGTTTACATATTTCTTTCATTATGCTATCACAGTTTTGTGAGATTTGGATGTTATTTCTAGCATGTGAATAGCCTGCTTGAAGGCCAAACCTGTAGAATCGGGAGGAGAGGGTGTTGGAGTAATTTTTCTTTTTTCTTGAAAAATTGAAATTTTATAAACAATTTTTTTTTCAGAATCATAATCTCCGTATTTTTGTAAGTTTTTCACAAAAAAAAAACAAACAATTTCCGGAAAAAGGGAAAAATGAAGAAATTGGGGAGGGGGATTGAAATTTTGAAGTTGCGATTTTTGAAAAGAAATTTTCAAAATCGGAATCTCCATATCTAAGACTGGGGATTCTGTAAAAAAAAATTAAAGGGTGAAGGGGAGGGTTCTGTTGAGAGATATCATGACATAACCAGGGAGACGAGGAGATTGTGAAACAGAAGTATGAAAAATGTTCTTGAGCTAATTATTCCTCTCGGTACAACGCTTGAAAAGATTACTTGTAGTGTTAAAGTATATTGAAACCGAGACACGCATTGTCAACATGCCGAAGAATGTCATACTGCGTTCTTGAAGAAACCTAAAAAAATATATTGAAATTTGAGGAAAGTTGTTAATGCTAATCTTCAGGGTATCTTCTCTACTAATTATATTAGCATGTAATAGCTTTTGAAGAAGAATAGTTTTCATGCTTTTGTAGTTGAATTAGTGTCTTTGACTGATGTCTGTCACACTATATGACTGGAGCTTTATCAACTTCTTAGTACGAAATGCAAAGTCAAATTAATTACAAGTTAAACACGTAGATAAGCAAATCTATATATTTCGATGCATTTTGTCCTACGCTTTACCGTTTATATCTCAATAATGACGGAGATAATAAATTGCGATGAGGGTGTGGTATTATAGTTGATTTGGATTGACTCAATTATATCTACGTGGTCCATCTAATCTGGAGCGGTTTAAATCAATGACGACTCCAACGGACATTGTTATTATAATTTGGCCCCCGTTAATCGCTCATAGAACACACTTAGATTAAATAAGTGACATTTTAGTCTCAGATGTAATGAATTGAAGACTATACTGTCCAATGTCTCTTCCTTTCATTACACTAAAGGGAGTGATGTGAGGAGGAAGCCACTGTCTTTAGAAAGTCACTAGAGAGACCTCAGAGAACTTCTACTCGTCCAGAGCGGACACAATAAAATAGTTGATAAGGAAACTCAATGGTTGTTTGATTGGCTGCTGAAAGAACCTTCCGCTCCCTAAAACCACGCCCATTACAATATTAAAAAAGGAAAACATATTGCATAATGTTGTCCTAGATATGCTATGCCAACACAAAGGTGGGATTGTTTTAGCTTGAAATCTTTTAAATCATGAGTCTGCTCAAACAAGACTGACTTGAAATTAAACAACAACAACAACAACAACAACAAAACAGAAAATTCTATAAGTTATTACATCCACAAATCTACACTTCGTGCCTAATGTTTTATGGTGAACATTATTATATTTGGCAGAAATAATTCCCATAAAGAAACATAGAATATTCCTATAAAGAATTCCAGAAAATTGATATCTGCTCCGATATTAGATTTAGAGTGTTCTAGACTAATACAAAACAGAAAAAGAACAACAAGTTTGACACCAGTAAATATTTAGCTGTAACATTCTTTTTAGTATCGAAAAAACTTTCATTTTATCGAAGACAAACAACTAGAAGCAAATTACAAAAAAAAAAAACAGAACAAAATAAACAAGGAAAAGGAACATGTCCATATTATAGAGATCGGCTTGATTTGGAACTGGTGATATACCAAGGGAAAGTATTCGCTGTCTGAGACAGTATTCAGAAGCTGGTAGTTCGAGGAGACATCAACATTTTCATTTTCCAATAGTTAAAATTCTAGTGTGTAATTAGATGTAGTTATAGTTGTTGTTGTTGCTGTTGTTGAATGGCGATGGTGTTGTTGAGTGGTGGAGATGAGGAAGTGTGTGAGTAGTAGGTTGGCGCGAACGATGGGTGCAGATGCGTGGAGATAATGATGATGACGATGATTATGATGATGAATGAGGATGATGGGAATGACAAGAATGATGATGATGATGATGATGATGAT
This sequence comes from Octopus sinensis, assembly GCF_006345805.1. Taxonomy (NCBI): domain Eukaryota; kingdom Metazoa; phylum Mollusca; class Cephalopoda; order Octopoda; family Octopodidae; genus Octopus; species Octopus sinensis. Next base: position 6,649,653 of record NC_043002.1, read on the forward strand.
GATAACAACAACAACAATAACAACAACAACAACAACAACAACAATAATAATATAATAATAATATAATAATAATAATGATAATAATAACAATAACAATAATAATAATAACAATAATAATAATAAAACTAAGACTACTGAATAATAATAGTAATTAAAATAATAATAATAATAAGAAGAAGAAGAAGAAGAAGAATGATAATAATAATAATAATAATATAATAATAATAATAATAATAATAATAATATAATAATAATAATAATAATAATAATAATAATGATAATAATAACAATAATAATAATCGTCATCATTGTCTCTTGAGCAACAAGAACTACAAAAGTAACATCAGCAGCGGCAACAACATCAGAAGAAAAAGAGGGAAAAAGCGAAATCCATCTCAGCATTGGGTGTGTAGGTTTTGTAGCAGGCAGACATATTTAGACACTGTCCACGCTTGGAAGAATCCCATTTGAATACTTGTAAATAATTTCTAGCATTCTTCTATCATTCAGTAACTTTATTTTTTGTTGGGTATTTTTTAGCTTATTTTTGTTCTGTTGTCTTTGTTTATTTATTATTGTTTCTTTTACAGTTTTATGCTTCAGGCTCGTATATACATACATATGTATATATATATATATATATATTGTTGTTTTGTCGCCATCTCTGTTTTGCTAATATTGTTGTGGTTGTGTGTTGGTGTTGTTGTTCTTCCTATTTCAGTTGATTTCTCTATTATTTTCTTTTCTTTTTGTTCATTCCTTTTCTTCCCTTCTCGATCTTTGTCTCCTCTTTCTCTTCATATATATATATGTGTGTGTGTATATGTTTATATATATATATATATATATGTATATATATATAAACATATATATTTATATGTATATATATATATATGTATATATATATGCATATATATACATATACATGCGTACACATATATATGTATATATTTATATATGTATGTATATATGTATATATACATGTTATATGTACATACAACATACAGATATATATATATATATGTGTGGGTGTGTGTGTGTGTGTGTATATGTATATATATATACACATTAACTTTTATGGAGGGACTTATTTTGCAAATGCATTGCAACTGTCTATCTCACTTTTTACACCGAGACGATAATAATAACAATAATAATAATAATAATAATAATAATAATAATAATAATATAATAATAATAATATAATAATAATAATAATAATAATAATAATAATAACAAAGAATCTATAGTTAGTACATTATTTGAGAGGCGAGATGGATAGATGAATATATATCTGGATGGAAGAATGAAGCAATGTATATATGGCTCAGTAAATAAAAAGAAATGTCGAAAAAATAGAAAGAAATTGAATGAAGGGTGAAAAAGTAAAAACAATAAAGCATCAAAACGTAGAACGAGAGAAGCCATATTTCTTCAGTGTTTTCTCAAAGTTATTGTTGTTATTTTCTATACTTTTTTTAAAACTTTTTGTTATTCCTTATTGAATCTAATTTATCACATCACATCGCAGAAGAACGAGTAAATCCATGAATAATATATGACACTTTTGAAGGCAAATAAATAAACGTTAAGATAAAAATGTGTGACGTACGAAGGAATTCGTTGCTTGAAGTTATCCACTTCAGTTATAACTATGCTGTGATCCAAGTTTATTCAATATCAATGCAGAAAGATAATAAATACCAGTAATAAGTTGGGTTTGTTCTCGCTGACACACTTATTCGAAAGGAGGGCATAGCATCCGTCTTAAAAGTTTAAACGAAAAATATTTTAAAATGTCCTCTTTTGCTACATCTCTTTACATTTTGAAATCAAATTCAGCCATGTTTAACTGTTTCTCCTCTTTTCGAAAGTTGGTATTTCCTTCGAGCAACCAAGTTAAATAGCTTTTAGGAATTTTATTTCTTTATTGCACACAGGGGGATAAACATAGACGGGACAAACACGGACAGACGAAGGGATTAAGTCGATTACATCGACCCCGGTGCGTAACTGGTACTTATTTAATCGATCCCGAAAGGATGAAAGGCAAAGTTTACCTTGGCGTAATTTGAACTCAGAACGTAACGGCAGACGAAATACCGCTAACGATTCTGCCAGCTCGCCGCTCTTAGTCATTAAATTAGCTCTGTTACTTTCTGATTTGAAATACTGCTTGGCTCAATATTTTTCTTATTTATCTTTAAGTGCCTATGCCCTTTAGAGGGTCTCTAAGACGGATAGGAAGGAAGGAAGAATTTATCCTCCACTGGAGGCCTGGCCGGAATGATTGGAGCTGAGTGAATTCGGCTAAAGTCACTCAATGTGCCAGGTGGTGGTGTAAAATGGAATAAGTTCACCACACATTGGTGCATATACATACAAAAAGAGTGAGAAACCGAAATGTATATATGCATGTTCGTGGGCGTGTATGTATACTCACACACAAAGACACACACACACACATATGACCATGGCCTTATATTTTAGCACATTTAAACGCTCGACAATTATACGATGTTACTTCTGATTATTGTTTCCTCTCAGCCGCTCACATATTACAAACATGAAATACTTTTTCAGGCATTTCTTGTAGCGTCGATTTATTCTCACTCTTCATATACAATGGCTTTGTGAATTTAAAAGGATGAGTATGTACAAGTGGCTAATGTGAACGTTAGCTGTAAGATTCCGTTATCGTATATATATAGCATATGTTAAGGCGGCGAGCTGGCAGAAACGTTAGCACGCCGGGCGAAGTGCTTCGCGGTATTTCGCCCGTCGCTACATTCTGAGTTCAAATTCCGCCGAGATCGACTTTGCCTTTCATCCTTTCAGGGTCGATAAATTAAGTACCAGTTACGCACTGGGGTCGATGTAATCGACTTAATCCGTTTGTCTGTCCTTGTTTGTCCCCTCTATGTTTAGCCCCTTGTGGGTAATAAAGAAACATATATATATAGCATATGTAATGCAAGTCATCTCATCTTAGCGCTGGAACAATCCATCGACCACCATAAGGTAACGAAAGAGTGGTTAGAATTTTCAGAATTGCCGCTGATATCAGAATAAATTTTTTTCGCTTTCGTATGTATTTAGAGCCCAAACGTCTAAGGCACTGACATTTTAATGCAATAGCTGACTCAATGAAATACCGACTAGCTACGATCGTTTGATTCCCTGTCTACTGAGCAATAAAGAAAAACACATCTACAACAGTTGATTCCCATATTCGAATGTACCTTTGGGATGACTTTCAACTCATATTCATTATATAAAGGACGGATCTGTTTTTATATTTTTTCTCCGAAAGATATTCATCAGAAGCTTTCATTTCCATACTTTATTCTGCATGGTAACAGAGCCACTGATATCTTATAGCTATTTACGGCAAAGTAAAGCTGAAAGAAAAGCAGTTGACTGGGACACAGTGCTTGTAATACAAAAACCGTAAACTTTTCAGGGTTAACGTCGAAATCCTATCGGCTCGAAGAGTTGCGAATCTAAAAAAAACACATACTTAGAAAATTTCTTTAAAACGCCTTCAAAATACACCAGCTTGTTTGGTATTAAATATAAAGAAAATAAAGAAAATATAGGTAGGGAACATGGTATCAGAAAATTTTCGTTAGATAAATTGTCACTATGTCAACCATGATGAAATCAATTGAACGATATTAAAGAAGTGACATCGGCTTCATTGTGTTGTGTAAAGGTTTCCACTTAATTCAGTAGATTGACTTTGGCTTTCATCCTTTGTGGAGAAATGCAGGTCAACGGCATTGCTAAGAATGGGAATGTTTATACTTTATATCCACAGCGGTACAGCAGTACTATTGAAGTTCCATCAAGTTCATTTGTACTTTAGATATTATAACATCTCCCCATGTATATGATGCAATATGTATGTATATATATGTATGTACATAAGTATGTATGTATGTATGTATAGATAGATAGATAAAGAGAGAGAGAGAGAAAGAGAGAGAGAGATACATTTACGTAAATATATGAATACGAATATGCGTGTATATACAAATATAAATGCATACGAGTATGTATATATACGTATATATATATACATACATATATATACATATATACATATATATATATATATATATATTATATATATTCATTAGAGATGTCATTACTGGTCTGTTTTGGTTCATTGAATTTTCCATGTTAACGGTAAACAGAATAATTCATTCACCCATTATATTATATATATATATATATATTTATATAAATATATATATATATATATATATATATATATATATATATATATATATTATATATATATATATATATATACTCGGATGCATTTATATTGTATATATATGCATATATTTATATATTATATATATTCATATATTTATGCATATGCATATATCTGCCTATCTATCTACATATATATTTATATATATATATTAATAAATTCCAGGGAAGTAAAAAGAATTAGAAAAAATTATTTTTAATTTTCTGAATTATTTTGCTACCCTGGAATTGATTAATAATGATATAATGATCTTTCGTTAATTTTGGATGAAAATCGGCATTTTTTGTATTTGCTGCTGATAAACAAAAACCGCTCTTGCGCGGTGGATTTTGAAAAATTATAACATGTAAACACGAGGCATGTTCTATATCGCCTCGTCTTTATATGTTAATCTTAGTTTTCCTGCTGAGAGCTTCGCCCAGTAAATTATTTTATTTGCTGAAGATTGCTTGAAACCATGGTGCAGGAAATAGAGGATAAATATTTTTATTTTTCATTCCCTTTCGAAATTACCCGTAATAGTGGTTTGGAGTTTAACTACTCCTTCTAGCAGGTCAGGTGTCCTGTTAAGGACATCTCTTATGTGTTTAAAAGTACACTGCATTTACATACATACATACAGGCATACATGCATACATACATATATATATATATGCATAAGATGTAGGTGGAAATAGCACAGAAGTAAGTCTAAGACATTTCAATTTAAGAGGGAATTTAATAAAAAAATTATATACATAAAAATATTACCGGTTTCGGTGTATTTCATCTTCTAAATAACCAATAAAGATTCGTAAAAATTTGAAAAATTTGAGGTAAAAATATATATATTGTGTGTCTTTATGTATGACAACCAGTGTTGGTGTGTTTAAGAACCCGTAGTTAGGCTGTTTGGCGTAAGGACCGAAAGAACATGTAACTCGCTTAAATAATAATAATAATAATAATAGTAATAGTAATACTACTACTACTACTACTACTACTACTACTACTACTACTACTACTACTAATGATAAGAAGAAGAAGAAGAAGAAGAAGTACTGGGGTTTGTTAATTTGCTAAAAATTCCTTGACGTGGAGCAACACCATGAGTATCGTTGAATGACTGAAACAACATATATATATATATATATATATATATATATATATATATATATATACTATATACTATATATAAAATTTATAGTATTTATATATATATATATATATATATTTATATATATGTATTTATGTTTATCGTCTAGAATAATCCAGTAATTTTTTACTAGTTTCATCTTATCTCTTTGTTTTCTCTCCGTGTTGACATATGGACAATTAAGGTGGTTTTAGAGTCAGATCATGGCTGCTATTTTCAGCATGGTGGTATCTCGTAGATATTATTACCTTTGAAGGGTATTTTTTCCATGCTGACCACTTGATAAAATCGTTATTTTATTTTCAAATTAACGATCTTATCCTTATATATATATATATATATATATACATACATGTATGTATGTGTGTATGTGTGTTCGTATATGTGTGAATGTGTATCCATACGGGAGGATAGATAGAGAGATAGATAGATAGATAGACGGACGGATAGGCAGGAAAGGAGGCATGAGAGAGAGAAAGAGTAATACATCTATGTATACACGTGACTACGTGCTTATACAGAGTGGGTTGTATCTACGTGAGCATAAATGTTTCGGATTAAAGAGCTACAAGCATATGAGTTCAATAATGGTTTGAGAAAGAGTATGCTTTATACAGAGCATATTGACGGGAGTGGTTTGTACTTGACGATCGTCACCACAAAAGATGAAACAAAATCGCTAAGTCGTCATTCTGTATGCGGCATTGATGAACGTATGCATACACACACACACACATGAGAATAAGAAATAGAAAATCCTTCATACAGTATTATATTTCTGATAATTTTTTCTTCTTTAATCTATATATATAAAAGTGAGATTATGTGTGTATGTATGTATGTATGTGTGCATGACTAAAACTCGAGAACTACCCTGCCGCTTTCATTCAAGTTTTACACATGCCTTACTTAGGGTCCATGCAGGGTCATGGTCCAAAACAATTTGGCAACCTCTTGCCTAATACGAGCCTGAGCAATCTCTTATCTCTTACACTATTTCAGGATTGCGTGTCAAAAGTGAAACAATAATATCTCGATTGTAATATGAGCTAATACTTTCAGTTTTAACAGTTTCACTATGTATATCAGTTTCATTTCTATTAGCTTCACTATGTATTTATATACGTTTGTGTGTGTGCGTGTGTGCGCTCATATATATATACATATATATATACCTATATATATATATATATAGGTATATATATCTCGCGGCGTCCAACAACATCAGAGACTTGGGAGTAATTGTGGACAACAACATAAGCTGGGCCACTCATATAAACACCAAAGTTGACATGGCCCGCAGAATGTGTTCCTGGATTCTCAGAACTTTCCAGTCGAGAGATATCCACACCATTATCCTTCTCTTCTCCACTTTTGCCCGACCCCACCTTGAATACTGTTGTCCACTGTGGTCTCCCCACACAATACAAGGTATCATAAAAGTTGAAGCACCTCAAAGGGCAATCACAAAAAAGATAGATGGCATGACAGGCCTCGACTATTGGGGTCGACTAGAAAAGCTAAAACTCTATTCTCTCCAACGTCGTCGTGAGCGCTACATCATCTGCATGATGTGGAAAATATTCCATCAGCATTGCCCAAATGATGTTGGCATCACCTTTAAGGTACATCCAAGGCTTGGGCCCCGTGCCATCCGCCCAAAACAAAAATCGCACTCTCATCTCATAACAACAATACGGCACAATTATTTCACCTCAATTGGCCCCGCTCTCTTTAACACTACACCAAAACACATTAAAACAGAAACTGACCCTATAGGGTTCAAGAAGTCTTTGGACAGATTCCTTCAAGAAATCCCGGATAAACCCCCTACACCCGGATATGTCTCTGTAAACAATAACTCTCTACTTGAGTGGGCCATAGTGCCCAAATTCTGACTTGAAAGACTTCACCAGGTGGTGCTATTAAGTTAGACATGGCCTGGGCCAATAATGGCCGAAACCTATCAAAGTATCAAAGTATCAAAGTATATATATAGGTATGTATATATATATATATATAAATATATATATATGTGTATGTATATTATATATATATATATATATATATATATATATATATATTATATATATTATATATATATATATATATGTATGTATGTATGTATTTGTATGTATAACGAGGGGGCAGCCATAATGTAATATATATATATATATATATATATATATATATCTTCATCATCGCTTAACTTCTGTTTTCCATGCTGGCATGGGTTGGACGTTTTGACTGAGGACTGGCAGAGTTTCTACAGCTGGATGCCCTTCCTAACGCCAAGCACTCCGAGAGTGTAGTGGGTGCTTTTACTTACCACCGGCACGAGGACCAGTCAGGCCTTACTGGCAACGGCAACTATAAAATGGTGTTTTTTACGTGCCATCTGCACAGGAGCCAGTCCATCAGCACTGACAACGACCACGCTCGAATATTTTTCACATACCACCAGCACAAGTGCCAGTAAAGCGACGCTGGTAACGATCACGCTCGAATGGTGCTTTTTACGTGCCACCGGCACGGAAGCCAGTCAGCTGCTCTGGCAACGATCACGCTGGGATAGTGCTCTTAGCACTCCACTAGCACGGATGACAGCCATCGAATTTGATTTCGATTTCATTTGCCTCAACAGGTCTTCGCAAGCAGAGTTCAGTGTCCAATGAACTTGAGTGAATAACAAAGAAACAAAATGATTATTGTTTCCGTAAATCTGATACACTGTGATGTTATTTCCATGAAGCGAAGAAATCGGTGATTATGCTTTGTAGGTGTAAACTGCTACAGAAAAATATGAAAATGAAATTTGGCTAGCACAAGCACAACTATTACCCAACTGGCAGCGTAAGATGAATGTCTTATAATACCTATTTCTTTACTATTCACAAGGGGCTAAATACAGAGAGGACAAACAAGGACAGACAAACGTATTAAGTCGATTATTTCGACAACCAGTGCGTAACTGGTACTTAATTTATCGACCCTGAAAGGATGAAAGGCAAAGTCGACCTCGGTAGAATTTGAACCCAGAACGTAACGGCAGACGAAATACCGCTAAGCATTTCGCCTTGCATGCTAACGTTTCTGCCAGCTCGCCACCTTATAATACCTATGAAGAAAATGCAAAGTGATTCGTTAAATGTGAATGATTCAGTAGCCCCAGAGTAAATAAGATACGCGAAATAACCCTCCGTCTATTGATAACCTAAATCAGGACCGATGACTATGAGGGTAGAATAGTGCACAAGGAGTGAGATGACAATTCAATTGAATAAATGTTATGTATTCGAAGAGCAGCGAAAGTAGAGTGAACTTGGTTCCTTCACTATGTATGTACTCCAGAGATAGCAAAGACTATCGTTCATTAATAACTTATTGTGAGTACTGATCGTTAGATCGATAACTGTTCACTGATTATCTGGTCGTCAAAACAAATTTTGCTTGTGCAGTAAAATAGATTGCAGGCCACATACTTAGTGTTTCACCACAAGCGTAACAGCATGTCTACTGTTTTTTTCAAACTGAGATACATTGCTAGGAATTATGTCGCCTTTCGTAATATGTTTACAAAATTAAATATCAGAAAGTTCAACTTAACACAAAATAGTTGCTACACATTTCCAAATACAAATCTTTCTACATGGATCTTTCGCGAATTTCACCAAATGTACAATTCAAAAATTTCTTACAAACGCAATATATTTCGAAATATTCGTACAGTGTATTGTACAGTCTCTTGAAACAATTTTGGCCAGTTTCCCGGTTTCTTGGCGCATAGGTTCCTCACCTGGACGGGACACCGGTCCGTCGCAGGTGAGCTGCAAGATGCAGGAGGAAAAAATGAGAGAAAGTTGTGGCGAAAGAGTCAGCAGAAGTTTCGCCATTACCTTCTG
>NC_043002.1:6663971-6676471 GCF_006345805.1 Octopus sinensis
TCTGCCGAATTTCTACAATGTTTACGGCGATTCGTTTTTATATCTTGATTTTTTATTTTTCATGCAATTTACGCATGCTTGCACGCGTGGTGAACACAGTTCACTGAGTAAAGTTCACTATTCAATGCATGGGATAAGGCCTAAACAAACACATTATCGATTTTTGCACTTGCGAGATGAAATTCGGAACAGAAATAGCGCAGTTCAATTTTCATTCGCCTAAACTTTAAGTGACCCATTTTTTGTGGTTCTACGATTTGTTGGCTAGGAGGAGATGTGCCGGGAAGTTAAACACACAGACACACACACACAGATACACACACAGACACACAAGTTGAGTTTTATATATATATATATATATTAGAAGAAATGAGATAATCAGAAGATCGGATGGTTTGTATTTACAGATATTTATTTATATATTACATTTTTTACATATATACCAACCGATCTTCTGATTACCTCATTTCTTCTAATATATAATACTTGTACATCATCTCCAAACTTTCCAACATATATATATATATATAGTTAATTCGAGGAAGTCAAGTCCTTATTAGGGATTGCATAATCCAAGGTATTCCACTGGTTCAATCTCTATCATAGTAATTTGTATATGTATTTGTATATGTGTTTGCATATGTATTCTATTTGCATTTGTGTTTGTATATTTATTGTATATAAAAAGTCATTTGTATATTTTCAGGATTATTGAAATTAATATAGAGGGGGAAAACAAAAAGAAAATGGGAGAATAAATGAATGTAATTTCTTATTTATTTGCACGCTGTAGAAAGATGACTTTTTTTAAAAAAAAAACATTACAAATAATTTGGAAGTTGAAAGCTCAAAATTGTTAAGAGAAATCGTAGGAGAACCTTCATATATACTTATAACTTCGTACAAATTACGGTATACTCTTTTACTCTTTTACTTGTTTCAGTCATTTGACTGCGGGCATGCTGGAGCAACGCCTTTTAGTCGAGCAAATCGACCCCGAGACTTATTCTTTGTAAGCCTGGTACTTAATCTATCGGTCTCTTTTGCCGAACCGCTATGTGACCGGGACGTAAACACACCAGCATCGGTTGTCAAGCAATGCTAGGGGGACAAACACAGACACACAACACACACACACATATATATATAAATATATATATATACATATATACGACGGGCTTTTTTCAGTTTCCGTCTACCAAATCCACTCACAAGGCCTTGGTCGGCCCAAGGCTATAGTAGAAGACACTTGCCCAAGGTGCCACGCAGTGGGACTGAACCCGGAACCACGTGGTTGGTAGACAAGCTACTTACCACACAGCCACTCCTGAATTTGTCTTTGTACTTTTCTAAGTTCAAATCCTACGGAGGACAATCAATTTGATCCTCATTTTACTTCTTCTTAGTCACTGTAATAAGAATGAGACATTCTAATGCAACCATTCCATCGCCAGCCGACACTTCTCTCATCCTATACTCTGCCAAGCCAACGTGGAGTTGCTGCGGTTGTTTGATCTGTTCAAAATAGCAGCTATATCTATCACACACCATACTTCATTGTACCCCGTCCAAAAAAGAAACAAAAAGCGGATGGATTTGAATATATAATTCGAAATATCCCTACCTATGCCTGAAAATATAGACAGAGCAGACATGACAACTCTATCTCCAACAGGCTAAACAAGAACGACGACAACGCGGCTAGTTTTGCTTGGATAACAAGTCATTTTTATAGGTAATTATGTCTATATTCTACTAACGATAGAAGAACCAAGCTGGCCGCAAAACTAATAATCTATTTCTAATCCCATTTCGGTTGATTTTGATTTCTCTCCTTAGCGTACGTTTCTTTCACAACTTTATAATGAGTTTAAGTAAAAGGAAAATATATTTAATTGGCAATCAATGTCAGATCTCGATGTTAGCTGGTCATGACCTTACCTCGACACGAAGGTTCTTGCATTCAGTTTTTATTATCAATGTCACTCGAAAATTTCAGTGTCTCTCTGAAAGTCATACACAAAAAAGGAACGTTTATCAATAATCTCTATTGAAATTCATCAAATTTTCTTATGTCTTCTTTTTTCTTTTATAAAGAAAGGACAAAATATAATAAAGGGACAAAAAGGAAAAGGGGTAAAGAAATGAAGTAGATAAAAAAAAAAAGAGAATTTGTGGGAAATACAATATTATATTTTATATGTGTATATTAAATTTATTCATACATTGACATGCATACGCGCTCATATACACACATACATACACTCATACAAACATACATACATACATACATACATACATACATACATACATACATACATACATACATACATACGCACATGCATGCATGCATACACATATGTGTGTATGTATTTGTACATCATTTTGACCTTAAAATGACCACCACTTATCATTTTACAAGTGACTATTCGATGAAAATTCATTAGATAAAATACGATAAAAAGTTCAGGATCCATCAAATGAAACAACTAGGCTTCATCAATATGCACATATGATACTATCAGTCCATGACAAGAAAATATTTATATACACTCTTTTTTTATAGCTGATCAGATGAGATTTCAACAAGAGGACAATAATTCCTTTGTTTAGTGAATCTCTTCATTCAAGGTTTCTTTTGAGTATTTTTAAGGAATAAAGATGATTATAATCAAGGAAAGAGAAAACTAATGGATGAAAATTTATTTCAATAAGAAGAAAAAACCCCACTCCATGTGTCCTTTCTGTCCCCTTTTCTCTTTAAAAATCTTGTTCTTTTATCAGAACTTTAGTTAATAAGTTGCCCAGGTTTTTCGAAAATACTGAAATTTTACTAACTTGCACTTCATAGAAAGGTTCAATGGAATTCAAAAAGATTTCTTGGTAGATATTATGGTCTATGTACAGATTTGAAAAAGAACATTTCCTATCTCCTGATTATCTTTTTATTAGAATTGTGTTTGGCAGTGTAACAAATGGGGCGGACAATTGAACGGATATCTAAGAAAACATGCGCTCAGTGTAAAGCGCTTCCCTTCCAATGTGCCAAATTTTAACAATCTCTAATGAATAACGAGAGACCCTGGGCCGACAAGGGATCCTGTGCTAACAAAGGTGCGTGTGTCCTGGTGGTTGACATACTACAAATATCAGCAAATTCCCTTTCAAACAACGTTCGTATTACCGTCATATTGATCACCTTGATCACCTTGACCGACCAGTCCATCGGGCGTCCATTTGACACCGCTGGTCACAGTACGCTGTCCACTCCTCTCTGGATTGCGCCTTTCTCATTCACGTGATCCCAATCGTCCTCCTGAAATCGTAACTCCACCGACGTGGAGGCATTCCGGATGGTCGTTTCCGCTCGCGTGGGTACCACTCGACAACTGCGTGGGTCCACCGATTATCGGTGAGCTGGGTGACGTGTCCAGCTCATCTATACTTGCTGCGTGTATACTCTGCGATGACATCTCTCACGCCGGAATTCTTTCTGATGATCTCGCTACTGATGTGCTCTCTCAACGAGATACCAAACATTGACCTTTCCATGGCTCCATGGAACCGCGATATTAATCATATAGAACTATGATGGTGTTGTACTTGCGCCTGTAAAAGAAAACCAAGACAAAGAAGTTACAGAAACAACGAATTGCCCTAGAGCAAATTATTACTGCTGCTGTTGTTAATGCGATGATGATGATGGTAATGATGATGATGAGGAGGAGGAGGAGGAGGAGGAGGTTGACGATGACGATGACGATGATGATGATGATACCGTTACTACTACTACTACTACTACTACTACTACTACTACTGATGTTATGAACGCTATATGTTTTCAAAATTATTTTCATGGCACTATTAAATGATAGAGACATCACTCTGTCCGTATGACCATAATGACAATGCAAGTATATCTACATATGTGACAGAAACTCGTGGTTGTTTTCTGCCGTTTTTTCTTCTTTCGTTGATATGATATATCTAGAAATACATCATAACTCACCTATTTTAAAAGAGTGAGGTGTGATTTGCGGAAGGTTTGGCTACTATAACTGGCATGCCACGCGACTGTTTACAGCTAACCTTAGCTATTCAGATCATCAATATAGTTGCTGTAGAGTGCATTGTAACCTAATTGAACGGGCCGATAATCAAAGACCGCCAAGCATTTTAGGGATCTTTTCATGAGTGTTTGGGACTAAATTATCTAATGTAGCCTTTCCTCTCCTCTTTTGAAACTGTAGGGTGTGATTTGGAGTAAATTTTACTACTACAAATAATAGAGAGATGACTATAAATATTCATTGATTGTTATTGTTGCTCTTGCTGTTGTTGTTGTTGTTGTTGAGCGAACGGTCTTCGTCCCAGAGCTCGCAAGATAGGAGAAGTCCGAAACGTGGTCCTTGGCTATTCGTAAGACCCGCAGAAGAGAAAGCAGGTCAACCCCCGACACCGAGAGCATCGACGGATGGGTGAATGCGCATCCAGGCTCAGCGGTTGCGTAGGAAGTCGGGGGCAAGAAACAGGAAGAAAGAGTGAGAGAAAGTTGGAGCGAAAGAGTACAATAGGGGTCACCACCACCCCCTGCCGGAGCGTCGTGGAGCTTTAGGCGTTTTCGCTCAATAAACACACAAAACGCCCGGTCTGGGAATCGAAACCGCGATCCTCCGACAGCGAGTCCACTGCCCTAACCACTGGGCCATTGCGTCTCCACTGCTGTTGCTGTTATTGTGGTCGTTACTATTCTTATTTAACCCCGAGCCTGCTATGATGGCGCAAACTTACGATTAAAGTTATTTCAGCTGTGATCTTCCTGACATTTTCTAAGTGCAGTGAGCATAAGACCGTATTATCTAACGTGTCACTTTCTGAGACGACAGAGAATGTTTTAATTCAGATTTGCTTATTTACAACTTGACCTCAAAGTACGGAGGTGGGTTTGTTGTCGAATATTGCCTATTTGCTTATCGTCGTGTCTAGCCCTACAAAACGCATGCGTCTCTCTCTTTTATATCAACAATTACATAAACACTGCCATTCTGTCTTTGATTTTTCAGATGTTTTATCCGGAAGATATACAGAAAAGCTCATAGCAGGCAACATAGGCGCTATCAAACTTTGCCTCCAAGTGTTTGGTGAATGTCCAAATGACGCTGATTCTACACTGTACGAAAGATTGTTCGCTAAGGATAATCTCGTGTGGTACAAACCCATGGATTCTCCGACATGGATATGAATATATTAGCTATCTGGCGAAAAAATACAATCACAAAACCCAATAACAGTGAAATACAATGTCATGGATATCCGCGATGATGGAAATCATTGTTATACTCCTATAAATATCAATTTCTATAAATTCGACCGCTTTTCATGAAGCCAACGAGGAACCCATTTAAATGGTCACTCGATCTATTAAAAACCAACCGAGTCTCCTTTAAATCCTTGTAAAAAGGGTACATTTGATAGCGTAGTTCTAAGTCCGTTCTATTATAGACTAAGGCTTAACCCATTAGTGTTTAAACTGGCCAAATCCGGCCCAATATATTCCACATGTTTTATATTCAAACTGGCCAGATCCAGCCTCTCACACCTAACCTACAGTGACATTCTAAAAATAAATAACCACATCATTGAAACCTCAAAGCTATAAGATAATGCATGATTAATTCAAAACAATTTGAGTGAAAAAGTATTACATTTAACAGAATAATCTGAACACTAAAGGGTTAAAGTGCACTGGCAGCACATCTTCATCCTTATCGTTCTGTTCAACGCGAATTAACTTGGTTCTAAACGGGAACAAAAAACATTTGCATGGGCTGCTCTTGTTATAAAGATGGGCTCATCTCTAAATTTGTAGCGTTAGACAAATAACATTATTAATTTTAATCTGTGCAGGTGACCATTCGAACACAAAGTGTATCAGTAGCAACAATATTCGTATGACTATAGTAATTGTAGAAGCGCATGATACACAACGCGCACACACATAAACACGCAGGTGTGTAAAGTGTGTGTGTGAGCGAGCGAGCGCGTGTGTGCATGTATGTATACATACATATACACACAAAAACACACACACGCATATATATATAAGTATATATACAAACATACATATTTACAAATATCCATATATATATATATTATATATACATATATATAATATATATATATATATATATATATATAATATATATATATATATATATATATATATATATATATATATATATATTATATATGCGCATACATATATTTTTGAAATCGATATTAAATTGATTTCAACACGAAGTGCAAATTTTCTAAAGAGTATTGCTTATTTCCGACTTTAATTCCCATCTTTCTATG
This sequence comes from Octopus sinensis, assembly GCF_006345805.1. Classification (NCBI taxonomy): domain Eukaryota; kingdom Metazoa; phylum Mollusca; class Cephalopoda; order Octopoda; family Octopodidae; genus Octopus; species Octopus sinensis. Next base: position 6,670,329 of record NC_043002.1, read on the forward strand.
AAGCATATTTACATTTTTTTTTCATATTTATTTTCAATGTTTGTTTCTTTTATAGTTGTTTGTGTGTTTTTTTTTCTACTGATTCGTATGATTGATTCTAAAAATCATTAAACCGTGAATGTTGTACTCGCTTAGATGCTTCCATCTACTAAGAGATATATCTAAAGTTTACGATGAGCTTATATTTGTATTTTTTTAAGTGTCTTCAAATAAAAAGTATATTAATTATTTGCAAGTACGGTCTCACAAATTATTAAAAAAATTACGTTGTAAGTAGACGAAATAAAATATTCAAATCTCATAATCTTCATATATATGTATGTGTGTGTATATATATGTACACACACACCACACACACACACACACACACACACACACAACACACGTATATATATATATATATATATAGGTATATATATATATAATATATATATATATATATATATATATGTATGTATATATGTATATATGTATGTATGTATGTATGTATATATATATGTTATATATATATAATATGTATGTATGTATATATATATATGTATGTATGTATATATATATATATGTATATATATATATATATATATATTATATATATATATATATATATATATATATATATATATATATATACGTATATATATATATATATTCAAGAATACTTATTTTGATATTAATTTGGTTTGGGTTGTGCGGTACATCAAGATGTTGTTGAATGGAATCAGTGATTCGCTTTCGATCCTCAGTTGAAGCTAACTTCTTTCGCTTATAGCAATAATAAAAATAAGAAATGTATTACTATCACATCAAAACCCTTTAATATTCCCTTTTAACAAAAAAACAAAAAAAAAGGTATGGTTATATAAAGGTGACTAAATTTCGCTGAGTCGAGAGACGTATGTAGCAGAATAAATCTGTTCATTTGGAGAGAAAAATAAACCCCACAAGTGGTTGTGTGCATAAAATATATATTTACATATTTTGTGTATGAACATCTAGTTGTATGTGCATGTGTGCATACATCAGAAATTTCTGAAGGAAAAGTTAATGGAAAGATAGATTCCACCACTTCAGCTTCTAGTTCAACAGAGGTCTAGAGTCATTAGCTGCAGCAAGATGACTGCAAGACTTCATATCAGTAGGGGCTGGCAAGATCCCTATCAAACTGTTATATCACGGAGAGGTTACCAAGGATTTCTTTTACTGCCTACTGCAATAAGATCTGGCAGATTGGTAAGTTACCACCACCCTGAACTCAGTTGTTGTCTTTGTGCTTCCTAAGAAAGAGAATCTGAAGCCTCCCACAATTATGATAATGCAATTCTTATTTAAGAAATGAGGAATTATGTACGTTATGTACATTATTTGCATTATCTACATTTGATGGATATTTGTCCCTCATCTTGTTTGTTATTGACACAACGTTTCGGCTGATATACCCTCCAGCCTTCATCGGGTGTTTTGGGGGAAATTCCTATGGTATTTTTCGATGTTGTTATTATTATTATTATTATTATTATTATTATTAGTAGTAGTAGTAGTAGTAGTAGTAGTAGTAGTAGTAGTAGTCGCAGCAGCAGCAGCAGCAGCTGCAGTAGTAGTAGTAGTAGTAGTATTCAGGTCACTGCTTGGAATCGAACTCGGAATCTTGGGGTTAGTAGCCCGCGCTCTTAACCACTACGCCATATGTTCGTGGAACATAATAATAATAATAATAATAATAATAATAATAATAATAATAATAACAATAATAATAACAACAACATCGAAAAATACCTTAGGAATTTCCCTAAGACACCTGATGTAGGCTGGAAGGTATATCAGCCGAAACGATGTGTTAACAACATACAAGATGAGGACAAATATCCGTCAATTGTAAATAATGTAAATAATGTGTTAATTTATGGTTTGATATTGTGTTCTGTTCCATTCTAAGTACGTATTTGATTTATATAATCCTCTTTTTGAGGGTTATGTAATTTTCAGCAGGTTTGGTGTCTGATGTGCTTCTTGTGATGTAAATCTTCCTGGTTTGTTACGAGGCTTCATATATTAATTGTTATCCATCCCGTTTTCTCTTATAAACTCCTGCTGTATATCGTATGTGTTGCTGCTTTATTTTACACTAGGGCCGCGAAGGGCACCACATACATGGGCTCTAATGAAAAATCACTCCATTCTTTTCTTTCGACAATTAGTCATGTGAAAAGCAAAGGAAATATAAGCGTACTGGTAAATACCAGTACCATTCTGCTGTTTAACAGGGAAATTTTGAGGGGACACTGAAAGCTCTTCATTGCTCTTTCTGAGGTAGAAATATATTGTTTTCCCCATGTCCTTTCTTGGGTAATTGCTCAAGCAAGAATACTCCCTTTTGTGATAAACTGCTGTCATTTTTTTCTGGCTGGACCTTATTTAAATCTTTCTTTGAGAAGCAGTACCCGCAAATCTTATTTCAACGCCTTCATCAGGTGTCTTGGGGAAATTTCGAACCTGGGTTCTCATTCCTAAGGTATTTTTCGATGTTATTAATATTATATGCTCGAGCATATGGCGTAGTGGTTAAATTGCGCGGGTCACTAACCCCAAGATTCCGAGTTCGATTCCAAGCAGTGACCAAAATACTACTACTACTACTACTACTGCTGCTGCTGCTGCTGCTGCTGCTGCTGTTACTACTACTACTACTACTACTACTACTACTACTACTACTACTAATAATAATAATAATAATAATAATAATAAATAATAATAATTTATATGCGGCGAGAAATGTGCGCACGCGCGTTAGTAGTTGCAGACGATAGTGTCCACAAAAAACCCATTAGTTCTCATATAAACTAACATCTCGCCAGTTCGAACCACTCTCGTGTTTATAGCAAGCGTATTTCTTGAATCGCTTTCATCAGTAATACTTTCATCAGAAAAGTTATATATTTATCCTTAAGTGCCAGCATTTTGGTGCAAAATTTCCTTGTCAGCTTATAATTTTTGCATTTAAATTTACCCCATTCTTCCTGGCCATTAGTATGTTTGCTTCGGAGGCTTTCTGTGTCCCTATATTTTGGATGTACATAGACAAACTAAAAAAAAAATATCTAAAAGAAGAAATATTTTTAATACTCATTCTATAATGGAGACTATGACAATATGCCAAGACTAAATATACGAAATTAAACAAAAACAATGTACATTTTGTTTTCTAATTTAAACTCGGTAAATCTGAAAAGATCTGGAGAAATTGTATTAACTTCAATAGTCGTCCTTGATTGGTTGAAATTGCTGAAATGCAAGAAATTAAACAACAAATAGCTTACAAACTACAGAATTTTCCCAAGAAAGCCAAGAGAAAAAGATGTTTTATGTAACACATTCTACTAGTATACGAAGTTTAAAAGTGTTTAGTTACAAAGAAATTATTTTAAAAATCTGCCGGTCAAAGCGAAAAGATCCCTGAAAAGAAATATAAGAGAAATGCAGTGATATACGTGTAGAAGGTCCTGGGAAGATTGGCACCAAACTTCGGCATCGAGAGCTATACTCGACCCCGAACCGGATGTCACTGCACTGTTCCAAAAGCCCCTGTCATCGCATCTAGTGTCAGGACTATGTACTTCAATAGCTTGGGATCCAAGGACTCACGGCCATCTAATACCTTTCTAAAACATCTGAGAGTTCTACACAGAATATGGATTGATTTTTCCTAGAAACAACTTAACCTCCTGCCGTCAAACATCCCAGGTGGACCTATATCACAGAAAGAATCTCAAAAGAAGACAGCAGTCTCGAACTCCCTCCTTCACTATAAACCAATCGCATAAGAATGGCCACTGAAAAGGGGATAACACTCGCGGCGCCCCAACATGGCGCTACACCCTTGGGCTGAAATGCATAAAAGAAGAAAAGAATACACACACACGCGCACGCACGCACACACATATATACATACATACACACACACTCACGAACACACATATGTATATATATACAAGGCGGTAAGCTGGCAGAATCGTTAGCACACCGGGCGAAATGCTTAGCAGTATTTCGTCTGCCGTTACGTTCTGAGTTCAAATTCCGCCGAGATCGACTTTGCCTTTCATCCTTTCGGGGTCGATAAATAAAGTACGAGTTACGCACTGGGGTCGATTTAATCGACTTAATCCCTTTGTCTGTCCTTGTTTGTCCCCTCTATGTTTAGCCCCTTGTGGGCAATAAAGAAATGATATATATATATATATATATATACTTACATATAAATATACACACATATATATATATATATATACTTACATATAAATATACACACATATATATGCATATATATATATATATATATATATAACGCATATATATAATGTGTGTGTGTGTGTGTGTGTGCGCGTGTGTACACGCACACTGAGGGATCGCGAGAATCGTGTCGTGGTACATTACGTTTCGTTTGATGAAGGAAGAATAACATCCCATCTCCATTGTTCTGATTATTGGCATTTAGAAATGATACGTCGATGTTCAATAGGTTGTGAGGATTGTCGATATAAGTAAATGTTCTTCCCTGCCAACTTAAAGTGCTTCATTTACCAGCAAGTTACTGCGCCAGAAACATTGCAAGTCAGAGTAATTAAGATCGAGGTAAAAATCTTTCGACTGGAATAGGTTGTGATAATCACTTAAATATCGGTTTCTTCGATGCAAAATAAACTAAACATCAACACTGGTCGCACACGGAAAAACATAATTGCTTACACATACGCCTACGTGCGCACATATAAGCAAACACGTACAGAAATAAATACATAAATAAATTCTTACATATACATACATTGAGTTGTATATTAAATATATACAGCGTATGAGATGTGTGTGAGTGTATCTTTTTATGTATTTATGCGAATTTCTATGTACGTACACATATACATGCATGTATATATATAATTATAAATTTATACATATATGAATATATATATATATATATATATATATATATACTTACATATAAATATACACACATATATATAATGTATATATACATATATACACACATATATATGCATATATATATATATATATATATATAACGCATATATATAATGTGTGTGTGTGTGTGTGTGTGTGCGCGTGTGTACACGCACACTGAGGGATCGCGAGAATCGTGTCGTGGTACATTACGTTTCGTTTGATGAAGGAAGAATAACATCCCATCTCCATTGTTCTGATTATTGGCATTTAGAAATGATACGTCGATGTTCAATAGGTTGTGAGGATTGTCGATATAAGTAAATGTTCTTCCCTGCCAACTTAAAGTGCTTCATTTACCAGCAAGTTACTGCGCCAGAAACATTGCAAGTCAGAGTAATTAAGATCGAGGTAAAAATCTTTCGACTGGAATAGGTTGTGATAATCACTTAAATATCGGTTTCTTCGATGCAAAATAAACTAAACATCAACACTGGTCGCACACGGAAAAACATAATTGCTTACACATACGCCTACGTGCGCACATATAAGCAAACACGTACAGAAATAAATACATAAATAAATTCTTACATATACATACATTGAGTTGTATATTAAATATATACAGCGTATGAGATGTGTGTGAGTGTATCTTTTTATGTATTTATGCGAATTTCTATGTACGTACACATATACATGCATGTATATATATAATTATAAATTTATACATATATGAATATATATATATATATATATATACATAATATATTTAATATATAGATTATATATGTGTGTATATATTCGTATGTATGTACCTATGAATGTATGGAATGTATGTATATACACCTATTTTTATATGAATGTATCTGTCTGTCTGTCTCTCTGTCTCTCTCACTTTCTATATATATGTGTGTGTGTGTGTGTGTGTGTATGTGTGTGTGTGTGTGTGTGTATGTATGTATATAATAACGTTCACTTTTTCTATCGTATAGGTTATGAACAGAATATTTGCATAGCATTATCTATATTTTATGTGCCTCGAGGTACACTATTTCGATATACATACATGCATAGTTATATACATATATGCATATATATATATATATATATATATAATATATATATATATATATATATATATATATATATATATATGTATATGTATATATGGAGAGAGAGAGATAGATACATAT
>NC_043002.1:6678971-6683971 GCF_006345805.1 Octopus sinensis
TTGTCTGAGAATGTTTTAACATAAATTTGCGCTGCTTTTTCCAACAGATGAATAAACTAAATTGGTATGTAATATCACCGAGCTTAACGGCTCTCTCAAAAGCAATACCTTAGACAAACCTTACGAAAATGTTGCCAAATATTGAAATCTTTTGTGATACGGTTATTAATTCCATTAGGTTGTAGTTTCAAGAAATTGTAATATGAATCCTCGATCATAGTTTTTACAGTTATCGTACTTTCATTTTTCGTAAATCATATTTTACCACACATATTTTGTTGAAGAAGTACCAACTAACTCATTTAAGGATATGTAAGGATATAAAGCTATTGATTAAATGCATATCAGTATTTTGCTCCCTTTCCATTCCTCTGTGTTATACACTGCAACCGCATTAGAGGAATTTTGTTCGTTAGCCTGTTGTATTCGATAAAATACAATGATATACCATAAATGTCGCATAAATGTATTCCTAACAATAAAAATATAAAAAAAACGGAATTATAATTTTAAAAGAAGCTATTTACCTATTTTGCAATTTCGATCAGAGAACATCATGCCATACGTGTTGCTTAATTCAGAGGAAATGTATTTAATGCATGTTTTACTATTCTATAATTAATGTGTTGTAACTCATTAGTAGATTGATATGTTAAATTAATAAAAATTGCTACACACTTTAGGGAAGCTAGTTCCTCGTTTAAACTCCTCTGGGTAATTAACTGAGCAGTGGCTTATTCCATTGACGCTTGAAGGAATAAAAAGCAAAGAAAGAGCACGTCGGAATTTAGGCATTGGTGATACTAAATACAGCAAAGATGTTTGTATGACAGTCTAAGAATTCTACTAATTCAAGGACTTAAATCGGTTAAGTAATTACTGTTAATTATTTAATCAATCAATCCGTTTGTTGAAAGCTATAGACAGAAGCTTCGATAGAATCTTGGACTAACAGCTACATCCATAACTTCGCTGATATTGTCTCAGTATATCTAACAATAAATGACTAACACAGGTGTCAAAATGTCATTGCAGCCTGCTTCTGTGAGAAGAGAAAGGACAATTTACTTCAAGAGCGATCTATTAAGTCTCAGTAAAGGATTCCTATTCTGTGGGCTTCATAAAAATCAACAAAACACTTCTCTGTATTCTTCTTTGGATTCCATGATTACGGAGTGTCACTCTTTTTTGCTCCGATAAAATAAATTAAGCGCATATACAAAACATTTAGAAAAAGAAAAGCAAGGCTACTTAGCAGACGAATTTGTTGCCAGAATTCTTACATGTTTGCGGAAATGCAAAAATGAATTCTTGAAATTTCTACTTTTTGTAGAGACGTTAAAGGCCCTATGAAATATACTATCTATCTATCCATCTATCCATTTCTCTCTCTCTCTCTCTCTCTCTCTCTCTCTCTCTCTCTCTCTCTCTCTCTCTCTCTCTCTCTCTCTCTCTCTTTCTCTCTATCTATCTATCTATCTATCTATCTATCTATCTATCTACCCGGTTTTCTGTCTGCGTTATACTTACGTCCATAATATACACACATAAGCAGGTACATGTACAGGTATGTAAAAAAATGTATGTGTGTGTGTATGGTTATCTACAAATACACACATATACACACACACACGCACGCACATACACACATGCACAGACATATAAACAGACATACACACACATAAATGCATAGCTATGCGTTCAGAAATATGTATAAAAAAATACCACTTTCACCTTTAGCATCATCACCTCTCCTTATCATTGTCGTTATTAGACACAAGTTTAAAATTAAAAATAACAGATGACTAAAAAAGGCTACATGAATTGTTTTATTACTCTTTCCCAAATCTCTTTCTGTATCTCTTTCACTCGGTCTCTGTCATTCTCTCTCTCTCTCTCATTCTCTATCTTTGCTTCTTTCATTCTTTCTTTCTTTCTTTCTTTCTTTCTTTCTCACCCACTCACGATTCATTTTCGTATTTCGGGCATTTTGTTATTAAGACTAAACACTGAAGAATTATTCAGTCAAGCTGAATCTTTTTATTACGCATCTTTCAACTCGACTAACTTGAAATAAAAGAAAACAGTTTAAGTAAAGATTAATGTGAATCTAATTATATACGTATATGTATGTGTGCGTGCGTATGTGTATATACGTATGTACAAACACTGATATATATATATATATATATATATACATATATACATATACATACATATATATATATATATATATATATATATATATATATATATATATAAATATATACATATATACGTATATACATTTAGATCTACATCTACATACATACACGCACATATACACCCACACACATATATAGATGAACCTAAAGTGTTTTGTTGTTTTACTGAATATAATTATATCTTAGCTATCTTGATGCTTGGTTGAATTTGCTCTTTTCAAATTTACAGGCCTTTATTTTCCTAGCCTAAATTTCTACTGATCTTTAACCTTTATACTTACTAATTTCCTTGAGATCTTTCTCTGTTTTTACTCTTGTGATAACTATTATTCTTTTAACTAGGTTTTGCATTAATTAACTATTTGTCGAATTTCTATAGAAATACCTATATTAATGACCTTCAGTTCCATACTATATATATGTATATTTAAATATTAATGCTTTGTTTTGTTCTCTTAATTAATATAAGTAAAACTAACTGAGATCCAAGACTAACAACAGTTTAGTTAGTATTAAAACAGGGATCTTTTCGGTTTGAACGGCAGTTTTTTCTAGCGGTGTCATACGAAATTGTCACCCATAATTATGACCCTAGAATCGATCTATTGCATTTCAATCTGTTTTAGGGTTAGGGTTAGTTAGGTAGAAATTGAAGAAAAACAACAACAAATATCTTACAAACTATAGAATTTTCTCAATAAAGCCCAGAGAAAAATATGTTTTATAAACACATTCTATCAGTATACGAAGTTTAAAATTTTTTAGTTACCTAGAAATTATGTTAAAAACTGCCGTTCAAACCGAAAAGATCCTAAAACAGTTACAGGTAGGTACATTAAGGAACTAACTATACTTAGCATTTCAGGAAACAATCAGATCCATGTTAGTGGGCCCAACTTACAATGACAGGCCAAAGCCACAATGAAGTTTGTAAAGCACAAATGAAAACCTCATTCACTGCAGCAATCCAGCTAGTATTTTAGGAAATGTATTGACCTTCCTTTTGTCTTATGACATACAGAACCCTCGGACGTTTAAAGATATCTATAAAGAGACATATCACAAATATTTGACTTGCCTATTTTTGTGTGCACCATACTGTACGGGGATCAAGTTTTAGAAATTGGTTCTAATAATTTTCATATAATTAATTATATAGGTGTGAGCCATACCTTTATCGATTCTAATCATCTAAAACATGAGGCAATTGCTTCAAATACCTGCACTTCAAAATGATTACTTGGTAGTTAAAGTGGCATTTGGGTTCTATTCAGTCAGGTCATATAACTTATTTTCAGGTAAGTTATATGTTGATAAATCAAAGGCGGCGAGCTGGCAGAAACGTTAGCACGCCGGGCGAAATGCTGAGCAGTATTTCGTCTGCCGTTACGTTCTGAGTTCAAATTCCGACGAGGTAGACTTTGCCTTTCATCCTTTCGGGGTCGATTAAATAAGTAACAGTTACGCACTGTGGTCAATGTAATCGACTTAATCCGTTTGTCTGTCCTTATTTGTCCTCACTGTGTTTAGCCCCTTGTGGGTAGTAAAGAAATAAGTATTTTGATGAATCAACCATAGTCAATTACTGATACAAGAAAGAAAAAAGAGAGCGCAAGAGAGAGAGAGAGAGAGAGTGAAAGAGAAAGGTAGAGAGTGGGGAGAATATTTATTCAATTGTAAAGTGGTTAAGTTCAGGGTTAGAAAATTGTTTCTGATGTAATTCAGCCATGAATAATGCCATCGTCAATAGCAGTGGATTATGTAAAATATGAAGTCCCGAAGTCTTGAAGTGGTAAGATACAACCTACTGAATTGCTGCCATTACATAACTTATAAAAGATGTAACATAATGTAGTGTCCAGAATTTAAAAAATTGTTTTTATATTGAATATATTAGTGCGGAGTGAGACGTGGCGAACCAGTCACTCGGATTCAGTACTCATTTCAAACAATTTCACTGCATTTCCTCCGTTAAAAATCAAAGGATGATGTATGGAACTGCTTCAAAAACAACATTATTCTAAGTGACATACTTACCTTGTAGGAGATAGTGCACTGGATAGAAAGTAAGACTTAATTGTATTTAGATGCTTTGCAATTTCTATGTAATTATTTTATAGCAAAACAAGAATCTGCCAGGAAAAATCGAAGATCGCTACAAACATGATAACATTGTCCCCGCTGTGCGTTACCAAATCTACCAAATTCCGTAGGAAGTCCATATGGAAATGCTTTTATATTATCAACATAGCAGGCTCCCAAATCGGCAACCCAAATATTTCAGCGTATTATACTCAAGGGGGGACTATACACGAGGATAGTCCGCCCTTGGTATATGGTATACATATTGGTTCATATACATTCACATTCATATGTGTGGTGTGTGTAATGTGTGTGTATATATACATGTGTATCTATATATATATATATATATATATAGTATTATAATATATATATATACTTATATTAGCGTGTGTATTGTGTGTATGTGTATATATATATATAAATACAAAAACAGGACAAGAACGCAAAAACATACCAGATATACAATACAAACAACACGGACGAGTCATCAGAAGCCTTTAATCTTCAGTCAAGAACCGGATCATCCTCACAATTTCGGCTGATATACATATATATATATATATATATATGACATACATATAAGAGATAATTTTTCTGAATCTTCAGACTATTCAATATGCTAGGCCACTGGTTTTAAATTGATATTAATCAAATTGATATTAAATTTTTCACCCTTATCATTTAAATATAAATATATATATATATACATAT
>NC_043002.1:6688971-6696471 GCF_006345805.1 Octopus sinensis
GCAACATACATAAAGATAATTTTTGCCCACATATATAGACCATACACATGCACTGTTTGGTCACAGACACTCACACGTTGCATACGCACACACACTCACACACGTCAGGGTCACTCGCCCATATTCATACACACATACACACTCATACACATCATTCTCACGTACACACACGCGCACGCACACCTCTTGGGATCACTAGCACTATTATCTCCCTTTCATTAAACCTCTTCTTTTTCTAATCAGTCGCTATGCTGGACTGCTGAAATCTACAAGTTTTTTTCATTCTCTTGTTCATACACCTGTCTTCGTCTTTTGTTTTTCTATAAATTTCAACTAAATACATACACACACACACAACACACACACTCATACATATTATATATAATATATATATATATTATATATATATATATATATATTATATATATAAATAGTACGAAATAAGATTAAGATTAATGTAAAAAATAATAACACTGAAGCAAAGTAACACCAAATATATAGTGCGTGTGTTTTATTGGTTAAACTGGCAAAATGACCATTCCGAAATATAACAATATATATAAATATATATATAATTGCAATACGGAGCAAATAAATCAGGAGGAAATATTTGCGAAGATATCATTAACTCTATTATTATCCTGTGTAACAATTTAAAAAATGATAATAACAGAATCAATAATATAGGCGATTGGAGGGCCAAAAAACAAAAATTAAATAGCTGAAGGATTAAAATGAATCAAATGACATACCTGCTGAAAATAGCAGTCAAAATTCTTATTTAAAATGTCGGAAAAAAACTGGTGATAACTACAGAAATCAACCATCTGGAAGCAAACGGGCTAGGAACAATCTCTCAATATACATTCAAGTATTTGGACTCAGATGGACCGGTTTCTGAACTGGCATTAGAACCTCACCAGCAGGTAGACATACTTAGTATGTCCTTTGATTACTTTTAATCCTTCAGCTATTTAATGCGTTTTGGGCCTGCAATCGCCTATGTTATTGATTCTGTTATAATCATTTTTAATTGTTACATTAGATAATAATAGTGTCAATAATTCTTCGCAAATATTTTCTCCTGAATTATTTGTTCCGTACTGAAATTATTTTCAAACTGGTGGCTGCCATGTTTCGGCGCAAAACGAATCAGTTGTAGCGCAGACGAGTCGTGGCTTTCCATCACCGTAACGCGCACTTAGGAAGGTGAGGCTATAATGCCAATCCAGAAACCGGTCCGCGAGAGTCCAACTGCTTGAATGTATGTCGAGAGATTGTCCTAGCCCGTTTTCCCGCAGACGGTTGATTTCTGTAGTTATAACTATTTTTTTTTTTCGGCGATTTAAATAAGAGTTTTCAGTTACTTCCAGCAGGTAGACATACTTAGTATGTCCTTTGACTAATTTTAATCCTTCTGCGTGCATGTAAGTATATAACAAATCGCGAGTCCGGTTTTCAGAAACAGGGACTTTTCACCTGCGTTTGCTCCATGTAAATATGGTTTATTTAAGCTGTTTAGTTCTGATATTGATATTGTATACTAATTTTGCAACTGTGAATGTCATTCTATGGACCACTTTGTGTTGTTATGTATGACATACTAACACACAAGCACAAGTGCACACATACACACACATATGTTAGGGGAGAACTGAGTGTGGCCTAGTGATTTGGTTATCGACTGATGATCGTGAGTTCGTGGGTTCAGTTTCGAGCAGTGTCTTGAGACTTAGAATAAATCATTTCATTTTGAGTTGCTCTAGTTTTCTCTGCAACAAATGAGTACCATTCGATTACTGGGCACATTCCTTTGTCTATTCCTCAACCACATCTTCGAAGTTATTCCGAATCGAGTGTGAGACGTCGATAAGGATGTCTATCTCACTTTGTGTTACTATTAGCACCTAAATGAATTAGAGAAAACCTAGCTACAATGATGTTTGGTTGTACATTTTTATCATATATACGTGGGTGTGTATGTGTGTTAAAATAGCAGCAGTATTAGTTATACTTTGTGGAGGCGCAATGGCCCAGTGGTTAGGGCAGCGGACTCGTGGTCGGAGGATCGCGGTTTCGATTCCCAGAGCGAAAACCCCCAAAGCTTCACGAGGCTCCGGCAGGGGATGGTGGTGATCCCTGCTGTACTCTTTCACCACAACTTTCTCTCACTCTTACTTCCTGTTTCTGTTGTACCTGTATTTCAAAGGGCCGGCCTTGTCACTCTCTGTGTCACGCTGAATATCCCCGAGAACTACGTTAAGGGTACACGTGTCTGTGGAGTGCTCAGCTAATTACACGTTAATTTCACGAGCAGGCTGTTCCGTTGATTCGGATCAACCGGAACCCTCATCGTCGTAACCGACGGAGTGCTTCCATCCAGTTATACTTTATCATTGTTATTGGTTGTCTATCGAGTTCGCGTAAGACGATTCTGCAGGTGTATGGTGTGTCACATATCGAAATGATTTGCAGAGCAACGAGAAATAAAGTGTTTTGCTCAATAAAACAATACACTGCAGCCCGTCCAGGAATCGAGACCACGATCTCACGTTCATAAGTGCAATACCCTAACGACTAGGCCATGCACCCTCACTTTATCTTTATGGAAACTATTTCACACTGAGTACTCTTTACAATCCATAACTAAGTGTATATATTTTTCAGGTTCATTACATCGTACCAGTGTTGTAACAGTAAAAGTGCAATCTATAAATTCAGAACAGCTGTGAATTCCATAATTTATGAATGCTTTATTAAAATTTGAAACGTTCAAATTGTGCATGCGATAACAAAGCGTACCTGAACTCTATGAAACTTCGAACGTTTCTGTGTTCGTTTTGTATAAATATTGGCAATGTATTTGTCCCTATTGTACAAATATCTGAAATCTTTGCCAACAAGCATACGTTTGAGCATTATATATTGTATGTATGCGAAGGCGGCGAGCTGGCAGAAACGTTAGCGCGCCAGGCGAAATGCTTAGCGGTATTTCGTCTGCCGCTACGTTCTGAGTTCAAATTCCGCCGAGGTCGACTTTGCCCTTCATCCTCTCGGGGTCGATAAATAAAGTACCGGTTTCGCACTGGAGTCGATGTAATCGACTTAATCCCTTTGTCTGTCCTTGTTTCTCCCCTCTATGTTTTGCCCCTTGTGGGTGGTAAAGAAATATATATATTGTGTGTATGTGCATCATAATGTGAATAGCGTGTTACGCATGTTAACTTTATTCAAATGTAATACATGGTTTTATGTCATTAAATTTTAAATTAGATGTCTCTTCTAAAAGTATATAGATCGCACATGAGCTACAGGTTTGTGGAATACAAATTACATAGCTTTATAATTAAGAAGTTAGCTGGGTACATGGTAGGTGCCACTTCATGGTACTTCAGGTAAGTAATTGGCACTGGTTTGAATGGGTGGATTGAAACTGTGTGGAAACCTGTTGTATGTATATAAATATATATGTGTGTTTGTGTGCGTGTATGTGTTTCTAATTTCTTTCGATTTGTACTCACTGGAATGCAGTCATACCCGGAACACTAGTTCAAGAATTTTTGTCGATCATCCGGAACCTTTTCTTATTTACTTCATTTATGTCTAACAGAATCAACATAATAAACACAGAAAGAGATATGGATACAAGCACACACACCTATGTGTATATGTGTGTGTGTATAAAAGTAAAGTCGGTCGCCACATCAAAGTAGCTGATCCATGTTACTACCCCAGGCAGATTCTCCGTCAGCTGGTTATTGGTGCGACTCTGCACCCTTTATATACGATATATAAGGCGGCGAGCTGGCAGAAACGTTAGCGCGCGGGCGAAATGTTTAGTGGCATTTCGTCTGCCGTTACAGTCTGAGTTCAAATTCTGTCGAGGTCGATTTTGCCCTTCATCCTTTCGGGGTCGATAAATAAAGTACTAGTTTCGCACTGGGTCGATGGAATCGACTTAATCCCTTTGTCCTTGTTTGTCCCCTCTATGTTTAGCCCCTTGTGGGTAGTAAAGAAATATATATATTGTTAGCTGAGGGAACGAACCCCTACCACCCTCTAGCAGGTAACAGGATCGCGAGACTGACTCAGTTTCGAGCTATTTGGCCTCTCTTCAGACGTGAGCAGCTGTCCGCCAGAGCGATAACCAGAGTGACCATACAGTTACATGGGTACTGGACATCACCAACTGTGTAAACAACATGAAGTACGAAAACAAACGAGTTCAATACACAAACAGGGAGAGAAACATGGAAAACAGGACAAGTAACACAAATAACGACCCTTCATCACTTGTTGACTGTCTATCTACTCCTCATTTCGACATTCAAACTACGGTTGCTCCCATAAATTCCAAAATAAAATTATGGATTTATGGAGGGTCAAAGTTGGGAACAAAAACAGGACAGTGGAGACATACAAGGAAACCAATCGAAAACAAACATGGATGGTCGTTAGACCAGAACGCTATATTCATAAAAGCGAAATTCTGTCCATCAGGGACCCCTGTATCTCAGTCTAAATTTGCTCCCCAAACACATATTATACCTGGTATTTTTTTTTTTTTTGCAATCAGAACTGTCTCAGGATTGAAAATTTGCCATTCATTTGGGTCTTGAACATCCAGCATTGGGATCTGATTTTGGAACATTTGGGTGCTATTTTTAGCAAGTAAAGTGACCGTGAGATATACAAGATTCGCCGCTCTTAGATTTAAGTTTTACTAAGGAATTTAGATGTTATTTTAACTTTTATTATAGTCATCAGACTGCGGCCACGCTGAGGCACCGCCTTGAAGAATTTTGATAGAACAAATCGGCAGCAGTTCTTTCTTTTTTATGCCTGTTACATTTTTATTGGTCTCTTTTACCGAACCGCTAATGTAACGTGAACGCAAACACAGCAACATCAGTTATCAAGCGGTGATAGGGGAGAAACACAGACAAAACTCACAATATATATATACATACATATACACTCACAGCCACACAAACACGCACATACATGCACACACACACACGCGCACACACAGACGTGTATCTTCTATTAAAATTTCAAAAGAATTCCAAAACTTTGTGAGGTTACAAGTTTTTCATTTAAACTGAATTTTGAATAATACGATATTGATATGATACGAATAAATGTTTTACTATCGCTGCCCTAGGTTTTGGGCCACAGGCCCAATTATCCCCTCTGCAGGAGGTGGCTATACTGGGATATAAATAGACTAACAGTTGTATATTCCATACAATTATTCGACTGTAAACCTACTTTTGTACCCACCCTGTAAGTGTGTGTGTGTCTGTGTGTGTGTACACTATATAAGAGTGTGTATATACGTGTATGTCTGTGTGTGTATCTGCTGAGTAATTTTAATTCTTTGCATGTGAGGATTTATGTATTTATTTTTATATTAACTATTTTCGTAAAATCCGAACTCTTCCTTCTAAATTAAGAAGTCTTACATAATTAACTACACAAGGTCTTTATTCTCGATCACTATTCATATATCTTTTAGATATTAAATTTTGTTGATATCTTTCAAACCCTAGTCCATCTTTGATACACCCGACATCGAAGATAATATGTTTATGTTTGACCATACTGCCTAATCAGACATCATATATCAAACTGTATTAGGGCGACGAGCTGGCAGAAACGTTAGCACACCGGGCGAAATGCTTAGCAGTATTTCGTCAGTCGTTACGTTCTGAGTTCAAATTCCGCCGAGGTCGACTTTGCCTTTCATCCTTTCGGGGTCGATAAATTAAGTACCAATTTCGCACTGGGGTCGATGTAATCGACTTAATCCCTTTGTCTGTCTTTGTTTGTCCCCTCTATGTTTAGCCCCTTGTGGGTAGTAAAGAAATATATATCAAACTGTACCTCATCCAAAGTGTCCTTTTCTTGAGACTGGTACAGTTGTAATATCCGGAAGAATTTTCTATTATTGTTGACAGAGCGATCGCTTGTGTGGAAGCGTTTTCATTCCTAATAAGGGCACTACACCAATGCCACTTACGATTTCACCTGGAAGAACCAGGTGAAACATACTCAGCCATTACTGTATCTGTTCATACTTCGCTATTTTATTCTTTTACCTGTTTTAGTCACTGGAACGCAGTTGTCTTGGGGCATAGCTTGGAAAAGTTTAGTCGATTAAATTGATTCCAGTACTTCTTTAAAAGATTAAAATTTCCTCTGGAGAAATATAAATTTACGGGGCCGCTACCAAACCAATACTACAATACCAGTTGTGAAACACCGAGAAAACGATAAAAATACAAAATGCGTACGTATTCACTCAAACCTACACACAAATAGATTCATATACCTGAAGTGTGTGAATTGGCAGATTTGTTACAACGTCATAAAAAAAAATGTACTATGCGGTATTTCTTCTGTTTCATTGCGTTGTGAGTTCAAATACCGCCAAAGTTAAATTTGCCGCCCACTCTTTCAATGTCGATGAAGTTCAACACCAGTCAAGTACTGTATTTGTTTAAAAAAGGCGGCGAGCTGGCAGAAACGTTAGCACGCCGGGCGAATTGCGTAGCCGTATTTCGTCTGCCGCTACGTTCTGAGTTCAAACTCAGCTGGGGTCGACTTTGCCTTTTATCCTTTCGAGGTCGATTAAATTAAGTACCATTTACGCACTGGGGTCGATATAATCGACTTAATCCGTTTGTCTGTCCTTGTTTGTCCCCTCTGTGTTTAGCCCTTTGTGGGTAGTAAAGAAATAGGTATTTCGTCTGCCGCTACGGTCTGAGTTCAAATTCCGCCGAGGTCGACTTTGCCTTTCATCCTTTCAGGGTCGATTAAATAAGTACCAGTTACGCCCTGGAGTCGATATAATCGACTTAATCTGTTTGTCTGTCCTTGTTTGTCTCCTCTGTGTTTAGCCCCTTGTGGGTAGTAAAGAAATAGGTGTTTTCGCTTGCTGTGTGTGTTTGTGCGTGCATACTCATGCATACATCCACATACTCAAATATATACAGTTTCCCTCTACCATATTCATTCACAAGACATTGGTCTGGTTTGATTCTGGCTACACAACATGTGCACATAGTTCCACACACCGGGACTGAAACCGAAACCACTTGATTGCAAAGTGAACTTCTTAACCACACAGCCATGCTTGCGCCTATACTGTTACAATAATGTTCGTTTTTGGTTTACACTTTAATAGCCATTGTTTATAGTTAATCACATTTAGTAACCGGGTACGCTACACTTGTTGCATTTGTATTATTGTTCATCTTGTTGTTGTTCCTGTTCACTAAAACCATTACTGCCACCATAGCTCCACTCACCTCTCATTCTCCATAATCATCATCAGCAGCATCATTACACCCTGATGCTCTATTAGCGGGCGAACCATTAACTTCAACGCCATGTCTAAATTTAAAAATGAAAACATCACCGGACAATAATGTGCGTATGGTGTGACGACATTAAAATTATGAAAATATTAAATAATAATAATAATAAATAATATAA